>NW_017264934.1:546424-547485 GCF_001329695.1 Rhodotorula graminis WP1
CAAGATCTCGAGGAAGCGCCAAGGGATGGCCGTCGGTCGGACACGGGAGAGCTCGGGGTCATCCTGACGTCCGAGAAGGCGATACCGCGATCATCGTAGCGGTCGCACACGGACGTAGGGACGGAGGGAGGGAGGGAGAGAGGGCAAAGTCAGCTCGTGCGTAAGAAGAAGGGGGATAGAGAGGGGAAGAGGGAGGAGAGAGAGGGGGGACGCACCGAGCTGGCCGACATAGTCCCAGTGGGTGTCGACGTGGGTAAAGTAGGCCTCGGAGATGATGCTCATGAGCGGCACCTCGTACAGGATCGTCTCGAGCCAGGTGCCCTCGACCTCGAGCTCGAACGAGCCCCACTCGCCCTCGGGGTCGGACTCGGACTCGAGGGGGACGAACGTGAGGCGGACCTGGGACGAAGGGCGGAAGCGGAACGACGAGAGGTAGTCGAGGTACGAGGGCGGGAAGTAGGGGCACCGGCGCTCGAGGAAGGCGCGCTCGGCGGGCGTGAGCGACAGCGTCTCGAGGTCTGCGTTCACGGCGGCTCACACACTGATCAGCTTGCTTGGCGTGGGAGGCAAGGAGAGAGAGGGAGGGGGACGCACGCTGGATGGCCTTGGAGACGGCGGCGTGCATGTCGCGCGTGAAGCGGGTCCCGCCGCGGTTGGTGAAGCGGTACTTGACGTCGACGTCCGGGTACAGCTCGAGGATGGCGTACTGCCTGTGTGGGCTCTAGGGGTCAGCTTGTGTCGGGCTGGTCGGGCGAGGCGAGGCGAGGAGGGAGGAGGAGGGGTCGGACGGACATGCTGCGATCGGGGCGAGAGAGAGAGCGCGGGTCAGGTCGGCGTCACTGGGGCAGAGGAGAGGTGGGACGGACCTGAGCTTGTAGAGGTCGGTGTCGAGGATGGACTGGATGTAGGACCCAGGATCGGGCGAGAGGGCGGCCATGACGGCGGCTCGGTGGGGAGAAGGGAGGAGCGAGGGGGACGGGGTTGCGGGCGAGGGCGAGGTCGGCGAGGGTGGTGGTGCAGTCGAGGGTGGTGCGGCGAGTGAGCAAGCTGAGCCCAGAGTG
>NW_017264934.1:547585-548609 GCF_001329695.1 Rhodotorula graminis WP1
GGCTTGAACGGACCCGCCATCGGTCTCTCTGCGGGTACGTCCGCCTCCCTCCTCCTCCTGTCAGGAGCCCGTCACTGACCCAGCCTCGTCGCAGCTCTCCTCGGCGTGCGTCGCGCCCCATCTCGCTCCTCCCGCCGCGACGCGCCACTGACCCTTGCCCGACGCCCCGCAGCACTTTGACTTTGTGTACGCCGTCCCGACGGCCTACTTCCTGACGCCCTTCAGCGCCATCTCGCTCGTGTGCGAGGGCGGCGCGAGCCAGGCGCTCGTGCAGCGCATGGGCCTCGGCAAGGCCAACGAGTTGCGTCTCCCTTTCCCTCCTCGTCCATCACCCTCACTTCTTTTCCATCCACCTCTCCCCGTCGCTCTCCCCTCGCTCCCCCTGTGAGACTCGTCGGACCGGCACTGACCGCTCCCGGAACGACCTCGCGCGCGCAGGGCCCTCCTATTCGGCAAGAAGCTCTCGGTCCAGGAGCTCCTCCCGAGCGGCTTCATCAACGGGCTCATCGACGTCAAGGGCGACTCGAACGAGTTCCGCACCGAGCTGTTCAAGCTCCTCGACCGGCAGCTCGACGGGCTCCAGCTTGACGCGGTACGTCCCTCTGTCTCCCTCGTCCCTCTCTCTCTCTCTTTCTGCGATGCGCATGATCCACTGACACCTGGACGACCAAGCGCAGATCGTCAAGTCCAAGGCCCTCATCCGCGCCGCGCTCCCGGACCCCGAGCCGACGTGCGTCCACCTCTTTCCCTCTCTCTCTCTCTCTCTCCCTCTCTGCTCTCTCTCCCGCTCGAGCGCACCTGACCTCGCGCTCTCCCGCACCACACAGTAACGTCCGCGAGGTGTTTGCCGGCGCCGAGCGCTTCGCGACGGGCAAGCCGCAGGAGCAGTTTGCAAAGCTCGCGAACAAGCAAATGCGCCACAAGCTCTAGAGTCCTCTCTCTCCCTCTCTCTCTGTCTCTCTCTGTTTTGGTTTCTCGTTGGTTCTCGTTTTGAACGCAGTATGTGGAACTCAAGGCGTCTATT
>NW_017264934.1:551829-569686 GCF_001329695.1 Rhodotorula graminis WP1
CTCACGCGCGCCACCGCACGCCGACAGCCGTTCCATGCTCCGCCTCGCCTCGCTCTCGCCGCCCCGCTCCTCCTCATCGCCCCCGTCGATCCGCCGCTGCGCCGCCCTCGTCGCCGCGCGGCACCACCACCACCAGCACACGACCTCGACGTCGACCACGACGCGCGCACAAGGGCGCATGTGGGTCCCTGGGAGCCCGATCGTGTTCGGCGGGCCGGCGCAGGCGCAGGCGGCCGAGCAGGAGCAGGCGCGCGAGGGGTCGCCGTCGGCGGGGCGGGCGTGGCGTAAGGGCGACCCGGTCATGTTCGCTGTAGGCGAGAGCGGCACGGGGCAGCAGGGAGTCCAGGTCGGGGGCTCGAGGTGCGTCTGCTTCTCTCCCACTCCTCGCGCCGTCCTGCACCGCCCCCCTCTTGAGGGAGGACGACGAGCGCGCGCTGACCCGCCCGCCCCCGCAGCTCAGCCGCCCTCGGTCGCACGTCCTCCCTCGAGTCGCAGGCGCGCCCGACTCGCACGCCCTCGCCGCGCACACGCGCTGCGGCAGCGACGTGGTCGCCGCAGCCCCCGACGCGCTCGGCACCGCCTCCTGCCCTTCCTCTTCCTCCTCCCGCCAGCGCCGCGCACGGCAGCACGCCCCGCGCCCTGTCGCAGGCCGAGATGGACGACCTCGTCGCCGGCGTCGACTGGGACGGCATCGACCTCGACCCCGACCTCGACCTCGACATCGACCTTGGCCGCGACCTCGGCCGCGGCGAGCACGACGGCGAGCGCCCGCCACTCGCACCGCACGCGAGCTCCTTCGCGCTCGCGCCCGACGAGCTCGAGCGCCTTGTCGACGGGATCGACTTCTCGCAGGACGCCGACTTGCTCCTGTCGGACGGCGAGGGCGAGTCTGGCCCGCGGCCGTCGAGCGCGCAGCTTCCTTCGCCCTCCCCTCCTCCTTTCCCTCCTTCACCTGCTCCTGCCGCGTCACGCCCATCACCCTCGCCTCGCCTCGGCTTCCGCACCCTCTCCCGCACGCACTCGTCCACGCCGACCTCGCCGCGCCCCGAGCCGCCGCAGCACGCGCGCGACCTCTTCTCGCCGGGCGCGGCCGCCGCCGCCGTCACCGTCACCGCCACCGCCGCGCCCACTTCGCCGCTGGCGCGCTCGATCCGCGCCTACAGCTCGTCGCCGCGCTCGCCGCCCGGCGCTGAGGCCGCGCAACCCGTCGGCGACGGCACGAGCGCGGGCGCAGGCGCGACGGCGCCCAGGGCCAAGGTCATCGAGCTCTCGAGCGACGACAGCGACGCCTTTGCGTCGTCGCCTGACCTCGTCGTCGTGCGCAAGCCGCAGTCGGCCGCGCCCGTCGGGAGCGTCGCGCACCGCGCACCGCGCGCATTGGCGGCGGCGGCGCCGCTCGCCAACCCGAGGGGAGGGTGGTTCCAGCGCCCGGCGGGGCGAGCCGCTCCTGCGCCGGCCTCGCCGTCGTCCGCCTACTCGACCACCGCCTCGAGCTCGACCCTGCGCGTCCCGGCCGCGCCCCCTTCCACCTCCACGACCTCCTCGACGTCGCGCCCTCGCCCCGTCCTCGCCCCAGGCGTCCCCTCACGCGCCCCTCCCTCGACCCGCCCCGCCACCGCTCGCGCCGGCGCGGCGCGCCCGGCGCGCCTGGGCTCGAAGCGCCAGCTCGAGGCGGCGAAGCAGGAGCTGCTGCGCGCCAAGTGGACGACGACGTTCAGCTTCAAGACGTGGCCTGTCGAGGCGTGCGGGGGCACGAGGCCGCGGATGGTGTACACGATGGACGAGAGGGAGGTCGAGAGGGTGCTGCCGACGCTCAAGGGGTGCGTCCTCTCTCTCTCTCTCTTTTCCTGCACTTTCGGCCGTCGGGCCGGGTCTCTTACTGACCCCTCGTCCGCGTTACCTTCTACAGGCCGCTCGGCTTTGGTACGCCCCTCTCACCTTCCCTCACCTCTCGCCCGACCGCCGTCAAACCTCGTCTGACACCCTCTCGCCCCCGACCGCAGACCTCGAGTGGGACCCGTACGTGCCCAAGATGGCCGGCAACGGCGGGCCGGGCAAGGCGGCGCTCGTCCAGGTCTGCGACGCCGACACGATCCTCCTCGTCCACGTCGCCAAGATGTCGCGTGAGTCCAGCCGCCTCTCCCCCTCCCGTCTTTCCTGCGCGAGATCACTAACGCTGCCCGTCGTCGCAGGCTTTCCGCCGGCACTCAAGCAGCTTGTCGAGGACCCGGAGCGCCTCAAGCTCGGCGTTCAGATTGCCGGTGGGTCTCCCTCTCTCGCCTGCTCTTCCTCGCCCCATACACACGCTCATGCTTCGCTCACGCAGGCGACGCCGCCAAGCTCAAGCGCGACTTTTCGCACAACGCCCAGGGCCTCCTCGAGCTCAACGCGTGCGTGCGGGCGTACGACCCCGAGCGGTTCGTCGGGCGCCTCAAGCCGGGCCTGATCGGCCTCCAGGAGCTCGTCGGCATGTACCTCGACGCGTACTTGCCCAAGGAGCAGGACGTGCGGTGCGCGAGGTGGTCCGGGGCGCTGTCGACCGAGCAGCTCGAGTGTGCGTCGACTAGTCCTCCCTCTCTATGGCCGGTCCCACGAGCTCGCGCTCGTGGTGTTCGGACTTGAGGCTCGACAAGAACGCGTCGACTGACGCCCCCTTTGGACCCACAGACGCCGCCAACGACGTCTACGCCTCGCTCCTGGTCCTGCGCGCCATCCAGGACTTTTCCGACCTGTCTGCCGACGCCGCGACAGCCGACCTGCACCGCCTCTCGACGACGCCGTACAACCCCTGGGCCTCGTCGACCTACCCGCGCGCCGCCGCACCGACCTCGGCGTCGTCGGCGACCCGCAGCCCACCCTCCCTCGCCCTCCCCTTCCCCAACTCGACCCTCCCCGCCGCCGCGCGCCACGCCCTCACCGACCGCAAGTTCGAGGCCCTCGCGCTCTTCCACGACGAGCGCCTCGCGCTGCGCGACATGACGGCGCGCATGAGCGCCTCGTCGGCGCCGCTCAAGCCCGTCAGCGCCGCGTGGAACGTCCTGTCGGCCGTCGCCAAGCTGCGCCAGCGCGGCGTCGAGGTCGAGTGGGACGTGCCGAGGCTCGTCGCGCTCGTCGACGAGGTGGCGGGCGGGTCGGCCAAGAAGTCGATGCTGCGCGAGCATGGCGAGCTGCTCGAGGAGCTCAGGGCAGGCGCGGCGGCGGCGGCGACGGCGGTGGCGGCTGCTTGACGGTCTCGCTGGCAGACGCGTCGTGCATGCCTCGCGGATGTAGTCTATCCTTCCCCCGTGTTGTTGCGCTTCCGCCGCTTGCATTTCACTCCCGACATTTCCCCTCTTTCGTCCGTCCAAGTCGAACTCGAGAAGGTCGCCTGCGCTTGCTCTTGGTCCTTCGCTCGGGCTCGTTGCTGGTCGCCGCTCAAGCGAATTCCCCTCGAGCTCTCTCTGCCGACCGCTCGCAGAAGTGCCGCAGCGGTCGAAGGCTGCCCGAATCTCCGCGAGCGTGCGCGGGTTTGAAATCTCGAGGAACGGCGCAGCGTGCGACCCCCCACGCCTCAAGTCCGCTCTGTTCCGGACCTTCTGCGCTGTCTTACGGCTTGTGATTCGTCGAGTGCGCGTCGACAATCGAGAAAGAGCGGCCGCAGCACTCTCGTCCGAGGTTCTTCCCCTTGCGGCGCCCGGTTGCGCCCACTCGACGAGCCAAATTTGGGCTCGCCCGGCGAGTTGTTCCGCAGACGATGCTGAGAGCTCCGCGTTAGCGCGACACAAAGGCGTGGAGGAGCGAGTGGACCCCCAACTCGTCCATGACGGACGATACGCGGCTCTCTCTACCCTCGTCCTCCCTCCTCTCGCTCTCGCGCCACGCTCCTACCGCTTTCGCCCGCACGCTCGAACGCGGTCAGCACAAGATGGGCATCATGAGCGCTTTCAGTGAGTCGTCACCGTCCTCTCAGCGGCCGCACGGGCCAGAGTGGAGGCTCGAGTGCCCTCGAGTCGTCGTCGGTGGGCTCGCCCGCACGAGCCTGGCCAGCTGCACATTCGCGCTCTGTACCTTACTCGCAAGGGACATGTAGCTGACCATATCTCCGCCGCCCACAGTCGCGAACCTTCCTCGCCCGCCTCCCAAGTCGGACCGCGAGTCGATCAACTTCTTCAAGGTCCTCGGCTCCCTCACCGCGCTCCAATGGGCCTTCTTCCTCAGCGGCTGGCTTGCATGGACCTGCGACGCGTAAGTCTCGCGCTCTCTATCTCTGTTTGGGTCAAACTCGACGGCAACTGACGCTCGTTGTGTCCTCTCAGTATCGACTTCTTCGCCGTCTCGCTGTCGAACCACCGCCTCGAGATCTTCTTCGACAAGCCGCTCAAGCAGATCACGACCTCGATCACGCTCACGCTCCTCGTGCGTCTCGGAAGATCGGCCTTCTCAAGTCGCTCCTCCTGACGGTCCACCTCCTGCAGTTCCGCCCGGCCGGCGCCGTCATCTTTGGCCTTGCCTCGGACCGCTGGGGCAGGAAGTACCCGCTCATCATCGATCTGTGCTGCTGCGGCGCCCTCTCGCTCGGCACCGCGTTCGTCAAGACGTTCCCGCAATTTCTCGCCGTCCGCTGCCTGTTCGGCATTGCCATGGGCGGTACGTCCCTCGCTACGTCGCCGCTCAGGATTCCGAGCATACGTACTGATGGTCTCTCGCACAGGTATCTGGGGATTGTCCGCCGCCCTCGCGTTGGAGAACATGCCCGTCCGCGCTCGCGGCCTCTTCTCCGGCCTCCTTCAGCAGGGTTACGCCGTCGGGTGCGTTTCGTGCTCCTACAGTGTCTTGCGTTCTCTACTGACGTGCGGCTCCCCCACAGCTACCTCATCGCGGCCGTCCTCAACCTCACCGAGGTCGCGCGCCACAACGACTTCAAGATCCTGTTCTACTTTGCCTCCGCGGTCTCCTTCTTCGCCGCTCTCGTGCGCCTCGTCCTCCCCGAGTCGGCGTACTTCCTCGAGCGTCGCGAGGCCGACAAGGCCCAGGGCACCACCGTCTCGTCGAGCACCAAGTCCAAGATCTTCCTCCGCGAGGCTGGACGCGCGCTCAAGATTCACTGGGTCCGCTGCATCTTTGCCGTTATTATTATGTCTCTATTCAACTTCTTCAGCGTGCGTACTCCTCTATTCCTGCTCTGCGGCGGACAGGGAACGGAGCAGGCGCTCGTCGTGTCTCCTCGAGGGCCGCCGAGTCTTTCCTGGCTGACTCTCTCTGTCTTTCCAGCACTCGAGTCAGGACGTGTACCCTAGCTACATCCGTGAGCTATCTGGCCCTACCTCGATGCGTCCCTACGTGTCACCGAGACTGACCCGCCCTCCCTTCCGCAGAGGACGGCAAGGGTTTGAGTGCACACACGGCTACGCTCGCGACAATCGTCGGTAACGTCGGCGCCATCGTCGGCGGCACCGTCGCGGGCTACGTCTCGCAGTTCCTCGGCCGCCGCCTCACAATTATCGTCATGTGCATCTGGACCTGCGCCTTCATCCCGCTGTGGTACCTTCCCAGCTCGTTCGCCGGCCTGGCGGCGGGTGCCTTCTTTGTTCAGTTCGGCGTGCAGGGAGCGTGGGGCGTCATCCCGGTCTACCTCGCCGAGCTCTCGCCGGTCGCTTTCCGCGCCGTGCGTCCCTCTCCCTCCTTCTTGCGCCGCTCTCCCGTCTCACGCTCGCCTCTTCTCCTGCAGGTCTGGCCCGGTGTCGCCTACCAGCTCGGAAACATGGGTGCGTCTCGACGTCTGCAGTGCCTGCCTCTGCGAGAGCTGACTCGTCGTCCCACGCAGTTTCGTCGGCGTCCGCTCAGATCGAGGCGACGGCGGGCGAGAACCTCAAGACAGCTGCAGGGCGCCCGAACTACGGTCTCATCGGCGTCATCTTGATCGTTGTGCGTCCCTACCCCTCTTCTCTGCTGCTGCGCTTGGCCCTCCCTCCCTCGTTGCTGAACTTCCTCGCACCGCCCGCAGATTGTCGCCGGCTTGATCATCGTCTGCTGCCTCGTCGGCGCCGAGGCGCACGGCTCGCACTTCGAAAAGGGCAAGGCGGCGTTCGAGGAGGGCGGCGGGCTCGACGAGATCGAGGAGCGTGCGTCTCCTTCCCCATCTCTCACCCTCGGGCTCTCGCGCCTCCTTCTCTCTCTCTCTCTCCTACGCGCATATCTGATGCGTCCTGCATCCTGCTCGCAGTCAAGGACGACACGTCGCCGAGCGCCAGGTACGGCGAGGCCGACCTCGAGAAGGACGGCCAGGCCAAGATTGGGCAGCCGATGCACCGCGAGTCGGCGAGCATGACGGACGACAAGCGCAGCGTGTCGACGTACGCCTGAGCACGGTCGTCGTGAGCGTCGAGCGTCAAAAAGATCTCGACGCGTCAACGACGGTCGGCCGACGAGCCACCATCCTTCCTCCTGTACTTGTTCCTCGCAATGTCAATCTGTCACGAGTCTCGCTCTCTCAGTCTGCAGCTGCTGTCCCTCGTGTCACATATGCGAGAGCGGAAGAGCTCGCTAGCGACCACGTCGCTTCCGACGTCGTCGAGAAGAAAAGGCCGCTCGGACCTCTGCTTTGCCGAGATCTCTCCCCTGAGCCTCGTTCTCTCGCTCTCGCCCCTCGACCGCCGCAGCGAGTGCTGAAAGAGCGTCTGCGTCCTGAGCGCCGCCGCTTCAGGGCGAGCACAGCAAGCCGAGGCCGCCCCGATGCCGCCGACGCCTCGAGCGTTTGGAGGGAGAGGACGCTCGGCTCGCAATGGGCGCTCTCGCGCAGAAAGCTCGTCGGGCAAGGACACTGAAGAAAGTTGCGTAGGCTAGACAAGGCACAAAAGTACGAAAGAAAGCGCGCCGAGAGAACCGAGCGAGCGAGAAACGTCTCGTCTCGCCCTCCTTTCTTCTCCCTGACCCACCGACGGCCGCGGCCCTCCTCTCACGGCCCTCGCACGAGCCTCACATGTACCAGCCGTAGCCGCCGTTCCAGTCGTCGTCGTAGCCGAAACGCCATCCGCCGTCGCGGCCACGACGCGGGCCCTGGTGGTCTGTGTGAGGCGAGGGAGCTTCAGGTCTCCGCGAGAGCGACGCAGGACGGACAGGAGGTGGACGCACAGCTGCTCGTGTCGCGCTTGTTCGAGATGCCCGTCATGGCGGCGTAGTTCTCGTAGCCCTCGGCCGTGTAGCTCGGGCCGGCGTGCGCGTTGCCGCCCTGGGTCGCGCTCGACGAGTCGGTCCACTTCTGGCGGCAGAGTGGGCACGTGCTGCGGTCGATCGGTCGGCGAGGGAGGGTCAGCTCGGATCGACAGCTGCAGAGTGGACCGAGAGAGAGGGAGAGCGGGACGCACGTGGGGTTTGACGTCTTGGCCCAGTTCATGAAGCACTCGCGGTGCAGGGCGTTGCCGCAGCCCGACTCGCCGAGGCAGAAGACAAGGCCCTCCTCGGACCCGGGCGTGTAGTCCTCGTCTGCAGGAGGGCGCTCCGTGAGCGACCGAGAACAGGTAAAAAGAGGGGGGAGAGGGAGGAGGGGCGCGAGGACGTACAGCAAATCGGGCAGCTGTCGCCCTCGTCCGGGACGCGCTTCTTGACGCCGAGCGAGCTCGACTCGGCCTCGAGGTCCTCGGGCTTGAGCGCGCCCGTCGCGACCTGGTACCGCCGCACGACGCCCTCCTCGAACGCGGTCCTCGGTGCCGTGCGCGCGTTGGCAAAGATGGCGGCGAGCTCTGACGAGAGGAGCGCCGACTGGTACCACAAGTTGGACGACTGCGGGACCTGGAGGACCTTGAGGAAGACGAACAGGCGGTGCTTGCACGTGTTGCCCTTGGCGCCGTCGGGGCAGTCGCACGACGGGACCTTGTCGATCTGCGGTACGAGGCGGCCGGGTCAGCTCGTGCTGCCTCGGAGAGCGGCTGAAGAGGCTGACGGACCTGGACGGTGTAAGCGTTCCCGGTTGTACCGAGTACCTTGAACTGCTCGCTCGTCTCGCCCTGTTTCTCCCTCGCGACGCAGAAAAACCGTTGGGCAAACACGCGATCGGCACGCTCACGAGTGGCCTGCGGGCAAGCTGGTGGACGTGAACGAGGGCGAGGTGATGAGGTGGGCCGGGTCGAGGTGGGGGCAGAGGGGAGGAGGAGAGGGAGGGCAAGGAGGTCAGCGATGCCGCTCTGCGATGGCTGGACTTGGAGAGAGCAGTCGGCGCACCTCTCTTGAACTGCTTGAGGCGCTTCTCGGGCGGGAGCTGGTCCTCGTACCCCGGGTCGCTCTTCTTGAGCCGCTTGGTCGCGCTCGCAGGGCCGGCGACCGGGTACACGCGCTCGGCCGGGGCGGCGGTGGGTGCAGGCGAGGCTGAAGCACGCCTCTTGGTCGTCATCTGAGAGTGCGGAGCGAGGGTGACGAGCGAGGGGCGGTGCTTGCTCTCGAGGAGCGAGAGGCTGGTCGACGCGCCCGCATCCACCTCGAGCTGGGTGTCGCACTGAACCGCACTGTACTTGACTCGCTCGGCCCGCTGCAGAGCACCCCTGCAGAGCACAGCGTCCACCGCTGCCTACTACGAGAGCTCGTCTCTCCCTCAGCTCTCCCCCACGAGCTGCTCTCGGCGACGAGCACCCCGAGAGTGTGCTCGGAATGACGGGGCCAAGGACAGCTCGCGCAGTGCTGCGCCACGCACAATTGCGGCCTCGACCTCAGTTGTGCCGACGGCAGCAGAGGCACCTGCCCGCTTGAGGGTAGATCGCGCTGAGCGCTCGGCCCTCTCGCGCGCACCTCGTCCCGCTGTCAACCATGGGCAGCGTCTTCTCGCGTACGAAGCTCTGCTCGGTACCGCGAGCTCGAACGGGGCCAGCCGCTCGGAAGGAAGCGGAGCGGGGCAAAGCAGTGAACGTCGCGAGCGGCTCGTGCAGGGACGCCGCCTTGGCCGAGTGCAGAGAGCGTTTCGAGAGGTGCCTTGGCTAGAGCAGCAGCGTTTCTCGAGGCGAGCAACCGCGACCCAAGCGCCGGTCAAAGGGGCGGCGGCGGAGGGAAAAAGGCACAGACAGGGTCGAAGTGAGCCGCGGCGCCCCTCGTTCGTGGCCCCCCTCCTCCTCCTCCTCCCCCTCCCCCTGCACGCTCGCGCACTCCAGCGCTCGACACGCCTGCGGACCTCGACAGACACCTCGCCTCACCCGCACACCCGCACGCGAGCCGCTCGCCCGCTGCGCCCACGGTCCACTCAGCCCTCCCGAGCCCTCCGCACCCCCAGACTCGTCGCCCCTCCACTTCCCCCTCCCACACTTCTCTCTCCGCCTCCGCCCGCCCGCGCCAAATGTCGTCGTCGACGACGACTGCCGACGGCAAGAAGAAGAAGGAGGGCAAGGTCGCGACCTGTCGCTACTGCGGTCCGCCTCCTCCCTCTCCCCCTCTCCCCATCCCCGAGGGCGCGCGGGCCAATTGGCCCGCAGCTCGCTCCGCCGCGCTCGAGGCGGCGCGCCACGGCCCGACCAGCTCGACTGACGCCCGCCTCGCCTCCTCGCAGACATGACCTTTCGCAAGCTCGAGCACGCACAGCGCCACGAGCGCACCCGTGCGTCCCCCTTCGTCCTCGGCAGCGACGGCCGGCTCCCCCTTGCCGAGCGGGAACTGACGCCGGCGCATTTGTCCCTCGTCGCCCGCAGACACCCTCGACCGCCCGTACTCGTGCGACACTTGCGGCAAGACGTTCGCTCGGCAGTGCGTCCCCGGTTGACGAGCCTCGACCGAGGCGCCGTCGCTGACCTCGCCTTTCCCCTCCTTCCTCCGTCCCTCCTTCCCTCTCTCCCGCCCGCGCAGAGACACGCTCCACCGCCACTCGCGCCTGCACAACCGCGAGGACGAGGACGGGCCGGCGGGCAAGGCGCCGCGCAAGCGCCGCGTCTCGAACGCGTCGGCGACCAAGCCCGCCGTCGTCAAGCCCGAGGGCGAGAACGAGTCGTCGCCCGACGCCGTCGGCTCGTCGGGCTCGTCGTCGTCGCCGTCGCAGCCGTCGATCGCGGTCGACCTCATGGTGCCGCAAGCGTCGACCTCGGCGTCGACGGCCGCGCTGTTCCCGGGCATGGGCCTCTCGATGAGCCTCCCGGTGGCCCCGCCGTCGTTTCCCGCCTACTCGCAGCCCGAGCACGCCGACCACCACCATGCCTTTCCATCCATCGACCCTTCTTTCATCCCTTTGTCTCGTCGCTTCAGCGACGCTGGCTACCCCACGACTCTCGCCGCCGCGTCCCTCGGAACGAGCGCTCCTGCCACCTCCTCCTCCCCCTTCGCCGGAGCCGCAGCGCATGGCCTCGCCGTCCGCCCCGACCGACCCGCCCTTCGTCCGCGCGCCATGACGCTCGCCGGCCTCCCCGAGTCGCTCGGGTGCTTCTCGTTGATCAACTCGCCGGCCTCGTCGCACGCGAGCCTCGGCGACGGCGACGACGACGACGACTCGTCCATGAGCAGCGGCGACGACGACGACGACGACCTCGCCGGCGACAGCGACATCAAGGTCAAGAGCAGCTCGCCGAGCAGCGACGGCGAGTCGGGCGCGCCAGGCGGTACCGGCGCCGACGGCTGCAGCCCGACGTGGGCGACGTCGTTCCCGGCGCCCGAGAGCCACTACCCGTCGCCCGCCTTCTCGGCCTACTCGCCGACCCAGCTCCACCGCGACCCGCTCGAGGACCTCCAGTCGATCCTCGAGAACGACCCGGTCGGCCCGTCGTCCCGGTTCCACGCGCCGTCGTCGCCGCCGCCGACCGCCGAGCCCGAGTTCGACTACGCGTCGTTCGCCGCGTCGATCGAGGGCCCGGCCAAGCCCGCCAAAAGGGCGCCCGCCGTGCCCGTCACGCTCGACGAGCTCCTCGGCACGTCGACGGTCGCCGCCGCCGACAAGGTCAGCGTCGCGCACGGCGACGTCCACCGTTA
Organism: Rhodotorula graminis WP1; assembly: GCF_001329695.1. NCBI lineage: Eukaryota > Fungi > Basidiomycota > Microbotryomycetes > Sporidiobolales > Sporidiobolaceae > Rhodotorula > Rhodotorula graminis. The sequence goes on from NW_017264934.1 coordinate 562,738, forward strand.
CCCGACGCCGCCGTCGGGCTCGCTCAGCGGCGACGCCTCACTCCCCGTGTCGTCGGCGGCCGCCCCGTCCGAGCCGGCGCCGGCCCTCTCGGCCGCCGAGGCCTCGGCGTCGTTCAACCTCGCCGCGCACCTCAACCACATCATGACGGCCGAGTCGGAGCAGCTCGCGCGTGCCGACCGCGCAGCGACGCTCGCCATGTTCGCCAACGGGTTCGGCGTCACGTCGAGCGGCGCAGGGTCGCAGGCCGGCCCGGCGCGCTTCTCGCCCGCCGGCGGCGCGGCGTCGTCGCTGTCGGCGCTCGGCCTCGCGTTCGGTCCGCCGCCGGCGCAGATCCAGGCGCACGCACGTGGGCAGCGCGGCGACACGACGTCGGCGTCGCCCCCTCTGCCGTCGCCATCGTCGACCTTTTCTTCCTCGGCGTACGCCCTCTCGGCCACCTTTGCGACGACCTACCCATCCCTCTCCCTCCCTGTCGCTGGCTTCGACCGCCTCACGAGCTCGGCGCTCAAGTACGACACGCCGCCCATGCCCGAGCTCGTCCTCGCGCTCCCGCCGCCCTCGTCCTCGTCGCCCTCGGCCGCCGTCGACGGCACCCCGGCCCCGGCCAAGTCGGCCGGCTCCGCTCCACTCGCGCCCAGCCCCGAGTCGTGCATCGACCTGCTCGCGCGTGCGTGGGAAAAGCGCAGCCACCGCCAGCCGGCCCTCGGGTTCGGCATGCCCTGTGCGCCGGCGCCTAGCGCGGCTTGGCAGGCCCAGACGCCGTTCGCGCACCCGGCCAAAAGCGTGCCGGCGTTCTACATCCCGACGAGCCCGCCTTCGCCCGGCGCACAGCACGGTGCGCGAGGAGCGTGGTAGGCGGCCGGCCCCTCACCAGGTCGTGCGCGCCTGCTCCGATTTCTCCTTCTTCTCCCCTCGCTTCTCCTCCCCTCCCTTCTTTGTCAGTTTCTCCCCAACACCAGCGCCCTACTACCTGTCTGGATCCTAGTCTCTCCCCCTCCCTCATCATGTCTGTCTTCTGTGCCGGCAATTCCCCGTGTTGCCTCTCCTTCCCTCGGACGTTCCTCTTGTCTACTGTCCCCCTTTTGCTTTCTGCAATCCAACCTTGTCCAAGTCTCCTTACCCGTCTAGAGCTGGAAGTGGGAGAACTGCCTTTCCGAACGCGAGCAGCTCGCGTGAACCTTGAGCGGGCAGCAGGATGCTGCTCTCTCAGCTGTTTTTTTTGGACAGAGGTTGAGAGAGGAGGGAGGAAGAGAGGCATAGAGAGATAACCAGGGAAAGAGGAAAGGGAGAGGGAGACAAAAGACAGACAGAGAGAGGGAAAGTGAGGTGCTTGTTCCCTGCGGAACCTGGTCGCTGTCAAAGGCCGGGTCAGGTGGGACTTTGGCCTCGCCATGCCTCGAGGCTATGCTCTCAGGAAATCGCACATCGAGATCTGTCTGTGGGCAACTGGACAGCCCTGGCAGAACCAGTCTGACCTCGGGCTACCTTCCCAGCCGACCTGCGGGAGGTACTTCTCAGGCCTCGGGTACTTGTCGTGGCCCCCTTTCCTCGGGGCTAAGCTCTCGGGAAATTGCACATCGAGATCTGTGTGTGCAACCCGTGTGCGCACACAGCTCCTCAGGGAACAGGGCTACGGACCTACTGCTTGGCACAGGGACCATATAATAGTATACCGTGATGGTACTGGAGCCAGCTTTGGGCCAGTGCATTGGTAGCATCCTCAGGTAGACCAAGCCTCTTGGCCCCACTCGGACCCGACCCGTCTGCGCGCACAGCTCCATGAGGAACAGGGCTACTGACCTACCGCTTGGCACAGGGACCATATAATAGTCTACCGTGATGGTAATGGAGCCAGATTTGGGCCAGTGCATTGGTAGCATCCTCAGGTAGACCAAGCCTCTTGGCCCCACTCGGACCCAACCCGTCTGCGCGCACAGCTCCATGAGGAACAGGGCTACTGACCCCTACCGCTTGGCACAAGGACCATATCATAGTATACCGTGACGGTACTGGAGCCAGCTTTGGGCCAGTGCATTGGTAGCATCCTCAGGTAGACCAAGCCTCTTGGCCCCACTCGGACCCGACCCGTCTGCGCGCACAGCTCCATGAGGAACAGGGCTACTGACCTACCGCTTGGCACAAGGACCATATAATAGTATACCGTGACGGTACTGGAGCCAGCTTTGGGCCAGTGCATTGGTAATATCCTCAGGTAGACCAAGCCTCTTGGCCCCACTCGGACCCAACTTGTCTGCGCGCACAGCTCCATGCGGAACAGGGCTACTGACCTACCGCTTGGCGCAGGGACCATATAATAGTATACCGTGATGGTAATGGAGCCAGATTTGGGCCAGTGCATTGGTAGCATCCTCAGGTAGACCAAGCCTCTTGGCCCCACTCGGACCCAACCCGTCTGCACGCACAGCTCCATGAGGAACAGGGCTACTGACCTACCGCTTGGCACAAGGACCATATCATAGTATACCGTGATGGTAATGGAGCCAGACTTGGGCCAGTGCATTGGTAGCATCCTCAGGTAGACCAAGCCTCTTGGCCCCACTCGGACCCGACCCGTCTGCACGCACAGCTCCATGAGGAACAGGGCTACTGACCTACCGCTTGGCACAAGGACCATATCATAGTATACCGTGATGGTAATGGAGCCAGATTGGGGCCAGTGCATTGGTAGCATCCTCAGGTAGACCAAGCCTCTTGGCCCCACTCGGACCCAACTCGTCTGCGCGCACAGCTCCATGAGGAACAGGGCTACTGACCTACCGCTTGGCACAGGGACCATATAATAGTATACCGTGATGGTACTGGAGCCAGATTTGGGCCAGTGCATTGGTAGCGTCCTCAGGTAGACCAAGCCTCTTGGCCCCACTCGGACCCAACTCGTCTGCGCGCACAGCTCCATGCGGAACAGGGCTACTGACCTACCGCTTGGCACAAGGACCATATAATAGTATACCGTGACGGTACTGGAGCCAGATTTGGGCCAGTGCATTGGTAGCATCCTCAGGTAGACCAAGCCTCTTGGCCCCACTCGGACCCCAACTCGTCTGCGCGCACAGCTCCATGAAGAACAGGGCTACTGACCTACCGCTTGGCACAGGGACCATATATTAGTCTACCGTGATGGTAATGGAGCCAGATTTGGGCCAGTGCATTGGTAGCATCCTCAGGTAGACCAAGCCTCTTTCTTGGCCCCACTCGGACCCAACTCGTCTGCGCGCACAGCTCCATGAGGAACAGGGTTACTGACCTACCGCTTGGCACAAGGACCGTATCGTATTTATCGTGATGGTAATAGAGCCAGATTTGGGCCAGTGCATTGGTAGCATCCTCAGGTAGACCAAGCCTCTTGGCCCCACTCGGACCCAACCCGTCTGTGCGCACAGCTCCATGAGGAACAGTGCTACTGACCTACTGCTTGGCACTAGGACCATGTAATAGTATACCGTGATGGTAATGGAGCCAGATTTGCGCCAGTGCATTGGTAGCATCCTCAGCCAGACCAAGCCTCTTGGCCCCACTCGGACCCAACTCGTCTGCGCGCACCGCTCCATGAGGAACAGGGCTACTGACCTACCGCTTGGCACAAGGACCGTATCGCATTTATCGTGATGGTAATGCAGCCAGATTTGGGCCAGTGCATTGGTAGCATCCTCAGGTAGACCAAGCCTCTTGGCCCCACTCGGACCCAACTCGTCTGCGCGCACAGCTCCATGAAGAACAGGGCTACTGACCTACCGCTTGGCACAAGGACCGTATCGTATTTATCGTGATGGTAATAGAGCCAGATTTGGGCCAGTGCATTGGTAGCATCCTCAGGTAGACCAAGCCTCTTTCTTGGCCCCACTCGGACCCAACTCGTCTGCGCGCACAGCTCCATGAGGAACAGGGCTACTGACCTACCGCTTGGCACAAGGACCATATCATAGTATACCGTGATGGTAATGGAGCCAGATTTGGGCCAGTGCATTGGTAGCATCCTCAGGTAGACCAAGCCTCTTGGCCCCACTCGGACCCAACCCGTCTGTGCGCACAGCTCCATGAGGAACAGTGCTACTGACCTACTGCTTGGCACTAGGCCCATGTAATAGTATACCGTGATGGTAATGAAGCCAGATTTGCGCCAGTGCATTGGTAGCATCCTCAGCCAGACCAAGCCTCTTGGCCCCACTCGGACCCAACTCGTCTGCACGCACAGCTCCATGAGGAACAGGGCTACTGACCTACCGCTTGGCACAAGGACGATATCATAGTATACCGTGATGGTAATGGAGCCAGACTTGGGCCAGTGCATTGGTAGCATCCTCAGGTAGACCAAGCCTCTTGGCCCCACTCGGACCTAACCCGTCTGCGCGCACAGCTCCATGAGGAACAGGGCTACTGACCTACCGCTTGGCACAAGGACCGTATCGCATTTATCGTGATGGTAATGCAGCCAGATTTGGGCCAGTGCATTGGTAGCATCCTCAGGTAGACCAAGCCTCTTGGCCCCACTTGGACCCAACCCGTCTGCGCGCACAGCTCCATGAGGAACAGGGCTACTGACCTACTGCTTGGCACAAGGACCATATCATAGTATACCGTGATGGTAATGGAGCCAGATTGGGGCCAGTGCATTGGTAGCATCCTCAGGTAGACCAAGCCTCTTTCTTGGCCCCACTCGGACCCAACTCGTCTGCGCGCACCGCTCCATGAGGAACAGGGCTACTGACCTACCGCTTGGCACAAGGACCGTATCGCATTTATCGTGATGGTAATGCAGCCAGATTTGGGCCAGTGCATTGGTAGCATCCTCAGGTAGACCAAGCCTCTTGGCCCCACTCGGACCCAACTCGTCTGCGCGCACAGCTCCATGAAGAACAGGGCTACTGACCTACCGCTTGACACAAGGACCGTATCGTATTTATCGTGATGGTAATAGAGCCAGATTTGGGCCAGTGCATTGGTAGCATCCTCAGGTAGACCAAGCCTCTTTCTTGGCCCCACTCGGACCCAACTCGTCTGCGCGCACAGCTCCATGAGGAACAGGGCTACTGACCTACCGCTTGGCACAAGGACCATATCATAGTATACCGTGATGGTAATGGAGCCAGATTTGGGCCAGTGCATTGGTAGCATCCTCAGGTAGACCAAGCCTCTTGGCCCCACTCGGACCCAACCCGTCTGTGCGCACAGCTCGATGAGGAACAGTGCTACTGACCTACTGCTTGGCACTAGGACCATGTAATAGTATACCGTGATGGTAATGAAGCCAGATTTGCGCCAGTGCATTGGTAGCATCCTCAGCCAGACCAAGCCTCTTGGCCCCACTCGGACCCAACTCGTCTGCACGCACAGCTCCATGAGGAACAGGGCTACTGACCTACCGCTTGGCACAAGGACGATATCATAGTATACCGTGATGGTAATGGAGCCAGACTTGGGCCAGTGCATTGGTAGCATCCTCAGGTAGACCAAGCCTCTTGGCCCCACTCGGACCCACCCCGTCTGTGCGCACAGCTCCATGAGGAACAGGGCTACTGACCTACTGCTTGGCACTAGGACCATGTAATAGTATACCGTGATGGTAATGGAGCCAGATTTGGGCCAGTGCATTGGTAGCATCCTCAGCCAGACCAAGCCTCTTGGCCCCACTCGGACCCAACTCGTCTGCACGCACAGCTCCATGAGGAACAGGGCTACTGACCTACCGCTTGGCACAAGGACGATATCATAGTATACCGTGATGGTAATGGAGCCAGACTTGGGCCAGTGCATTGGTAGCATCCTCAGGTAGACCAAGCCTCTTGGCCCCACTTGGACCCAACCCGTCTGCGCGCACAGCTCCATGAGGAACAGGGCTACTGACCTACTGCTTGGCACAAGGACCATATCATAGTATACCGTGATGGTAATGGAGCCAGATTGGGGCCAGTGCATTGGTAGCATCCTCAGGTAGACTAAGCCTCTTTCTTGGCCCCCACTCGGACCCAACTCGTCTGCGCGCACCGCTCCATGAGGAACAGGGCTACTGACGTACGGCTTGGCACAAGGACCGTATCGCATTTATCGTGATGGTAATGCAGCCAGATTTGGGCCAGTGCATTGGTAGCATCCTCAGCCAGACCAAGCCTCTTGGCCCCACTCGGACCCAACTCGTCTGCGCGCACAGCTCCATGAAGAACAGGGCTACTGACCTACCGCTTGACACAAGGACCGTATCGTATTTATCGTGATGGTAATAGAGCCAGATTTGGGCCAGTGCATTGGTAGCATCCTCAGGTAGACCAAGCCTCTTTCTTGGCCCCACTCGGACCCAACTTGTCTGCGCGCACAGCTCCATGAGGAACAGGGCTACTGACCTACCGCTTGGCACAAGGACCATATCATAGTATACCGTGATGGTAATGGAGCCAGATTTGGGCCAGTGCATTGGTAGCATCCTCAGGTAGACCAAGCCTCTTGGCCCCACTTGGGCCCAACCCGTCTGCGCGCACAGCTCCATGAGGAACAGGGCTACTGACCTACCGCTTGGCACAAAGACCGTATCATAGTATACCGTGATGGTAATGGAGCCAGATTTGGGCCAGTGCATTGGTAGCATCCTCAGCCAGACCAAGCCTCTTGGCCCCACTTGGGCCCAACTCGGCTGCGCGCACAGCTCCATGAGGGACAGGGCTACTGACCTACCGCTTGGCACAAGGACCATATCATAGTATACCGTGATGGTAATGGAGCCAGATTTGGGCCAGTGCATTGGTAGCATCCTCAGGTAGACCAAGCCTCTTGGCCCCACTCGGACCCAACCCGTCTGCACGCACAGCTCCATGAGGAACAGGGCTACTGACCTACCGCTTGCCACAAGGACCATATCATAGTATACCGTGATGAGCATGGAGCCAGATTTGGGCCAGTGCATTGGTAGCATCCTCAGGTAGACCAAGCCTCTTGGCC
>NW_017264934.1:569795-627902 GCF_001329695.1 Rhodotorula graminis WP1
ATGATTTGTGGCCAGTGCATTGGTAGCATCCTCAGGTAGACCAAGCCTCTTGGCCCCACTCGGACCCAACCCGTCTGCGCGCACAGCTCCATGAGGAACAGGGCTACTGACCTACCGCTTGGCACAAGGACCATATCATAGTATACCGTGATGGTAATGGAGCCAGATTTGGGCCAGTGCATTGGTAGCATCCTCAGCCAGACCAAGCCTCTTGGCCCCACTTGGGCCCAACTCGGCTGCGCGCACAGCTCCATGAGGAACAGGGCTACTGACCTACCGCTTGGCACAGGGACCATATAATAGTATACCGTGATGGTAATGGAGCCAGATTTGGGCCAGTGCATTGGTAGCATCCTCAGCCAGACCAAGCCTCTTGGCCCCACTTGGGCCCAACTCGGCTGCGCGCACAGCTCCATGAGGGACAGGGCTACTGACCTACCGCTTGGCACAAAGACCGTATCGTATTTATTGTGATGGTAATGGAGCCAGATTTGGGCCAGTGCATTGGTAGCATCCTCAGGTAGACCAAGCCTCTTGGCCCCACTCGGACCCAACCCGTCTGCAAGCACAGCTCCATGAGGAACAGGGCTACTGACCTACCGCTTGGCGCAGGGACCATATCATAGTATACCGTGATGGTAATGGAGCCAGATTTGGGCCAGTGCATTGGTAGCATCCTCAGGTAGACCAAGCCTCTTGGCCCCACTCGGACCCAACCCGTCTGCAAGCACAGCTCCATGAGGAACAGGGCTACTGACCTACCGCTTGGCGCAGGGACCATATCATAGTATACCGTGATGGTAATGGAGCCAGATTTGGGCCAGTGCATTGGTAGCATCCTCAGGTAGACCAAGCCTCTTGGCCCCACTCGGACCCAACCCGTCTGCAAGCACAGCTCCATGAGGAACAGGGCTACTGACCTACCGCTTGGCGCAGGGACCATATCATAGTATACCGTGATGGTAATGGAGCCAGATTTGGGCCAGTGCATTGGTAGCATCCTCAGGTAGACCAAGCCTCTTGGCCCCACTCGGACCCAACCCGTCTGCGCGCACAGCTCCATGCGGAACAGGGCTACTGACCTACCGCTTGGCGCAGGGACCATATCATAGTATACCGTGATGGTAATGGAGCCAGATTTGGGCCAGTGCATTGGTAGCATCCTCAGGTAGACCAAGCCTCTTGGCCCCACTCGGACCCAACCCGTCTGCAAGCACAGCTCCATGAGGAACAGGGCTACTGACCTACCGCTTGGCACAAGGACCATATCATAGTATACCGTGATGGTAATGGAGCCAGATTTGGGCCAGTGCATTGGTAGCATCCTCAGCCAGACCAAGCCTCTTGGCCCCACTTGGGCCCAACTCGGCTGCGCGCACAGCTCCATGAGGGACAGGGCTACTGACCTACCGCTTGGCACAAGGACCATATCATAGTATACCGTGATGGTAATGGAGCCAGATTTGGGCCAGTGCATTGGTAGCATCCTCAGGTACACCAAGCCTCTTGGCCCCACTCGGACCCAACCCGTCTGCGCGCACAGCTCCATGAGGAACAGGGCTACTGACCTACCGCTTGGCACAAGGACCATATAATAGTATACCGTGATGGTAATGGAGCCAGATTTGGGCCAGTGCATTGGTAGCATCCTCAGGTAGACCAAGCCTCTTGGCCCCACTCGGACCCAACTCGTCTGCGCGCACAGCTCCATGAGGAACAGGGCTACTGACCTACCGCTTGGCACAAGGACCGTATCGCATTTATCGTGATGGTAATGGAGCCAGATTTGGGCCAGTGCATTGGTAGCATCCTCAGGTAGACCAAGCCTCTTGGCCCCACTCGGACCCAACTCGTCTGCGCGCACAGCTCCATGAAGAACAGGGCTACTGACCTACTGCTTGGCACGAGGACCATATAATAGTATACCGTGATGATAATGGAGCCAGATTTGGGCCAGTGCATTGGTAGCATCCTCAGGTAGACCAAGCCTCTTTCTTGGCCCCACTCGGACCCAACTCGTCTGCGCGCACAGCTCCATGAGGAACAGGGCTACTGACCTACCGCTTGGCACAAGGACCGTATCGCATTTATCGTGATGGCAATGCAGCCAGATTTGGGCCAGTGCATTGGTAGCATCCTCAGGTAGACCAAGCCTCTTGGCCCCACTCGGACCCAACTCGTCTGCGCGCACAGCTCCATGAGGAACAGGGCTACTGACCTACTGCTTGGCACGAGGACCATATAAAAGTATACCGTGATGATAATGGAGCCAGATTTGGGCCAGTGCATTGGTAGCATCCTCAGGTAGACCAAGCCTCTTTCTTGGCCCCACACGGACCCAACTCGTCTGCGCGCACAGCTCCATGAGGAACAGGGCTACTGACCTACCGCTTGGCACAAGGACCATATCATAGTATACCGTGATGGTAATGGAGCCAGATTTGGGCCAGTGCATTGGTAGCATCCTCAGGTAGACCAAGCCTCTTGGCCCCACTTGGGCCCAACTCGGCTGCGCGCACGGCTCCATGAGGTACAGGGCTACTGACCTACCGCTTGGCACAAGGACCGTATCGTATTTATCGTGATGGTAATGGAGCCAGATTTGGGCCAGTGCATTGGTAGCGTCCTCAGGTAGACCAAGCCTCTTGGCCCCACTCGGACCCAACTCGTCTGCGCGCACAGCTCCATGAGGAACAGGGCTACAGACCTACCGCTTGGCACAAGGACCATATAATAGTATACCGTGATGGTAATGGAGCCAGATTTGGGCCAGTGCATTGGTAGCATCCTCAGGTAGACCAAGCCTCTTGGCCCCACTCGGACCCAACTCGTCTGCGCGCACAGCTCCATGAGGCAGAGGTCTCCCAGCCTACCGCACGGCACCAGGACCATTTAATAGTATACATTGATGGTAACGGAGCCAGATTTGCGAAAATGCATTGGTAGCATGCTCAGCGGGACCATCCCCCCAAGGCTGCACCTTCTTTTTCCCTCCAGCCGGCTGTGACACGGTCGGATTGGGCCGCCCTTGCAGGGCATAATAGAGTAAGACACGCTCTAAATGGTTAGCTAGGTTACAGGTTGAACGGAGCTTGTGGCCCAGTTCTGCAGAGGCGGACCTGTTCCGGGCAAGCCTGACCGTCTTGGCCCCAAACTGTTTGCGCGCACAGCTCCATGAGGCAGAGGTCTCCCAGCCTACCGCACAGCACCAGGACCATTCAATAGTATACATTGATGGTAATGGAGCCAGATTTGAGATATTGCATCAGGTCATGCTCAGAGGCGGACCTGTTCCGGGCAAGCCTGACCGTCTTGGCCCCAAACTGTTTGCGCGCACAGCTCCATGAGGCAGAGGTCTCCCAGCCTACCGCACAGCACCAGGACCATTCAATAGTATACATTGATGGTAATGGAGCCAGATTTGCGATATTGCATCAGGTCATGCTCAGAGGCGAACCTGTTCCGGGCGAGCCTGTCCGTCTTGGCCCCAAACTGTTTGCGCGCACAGCTCCATGAGGCAGAGGTCTCCCAGCCTACCGCACGGCACCAGGACCATTTAATAGTATACATTGATGGTAATGGAGCAAGATTTGCAATATTGCATCAGGTCATGCTCAGAGGCGGACCTGTTCCGGGCAAGCCTGACCGTCTTGGCCCCAAACTGTTTGCGCGCACAGCTCCATGAGGCAGAGGTCTCCCAGCCTACCGCACAGCACCAGGACCATTCAATAGTATACATTGATGGTAATGGAGCCAGATTTGAGATATTGCATCAGGTCATGCTCAGAGGCGGACCTGTTCCGGGCAAGCCTGACCGTCTTGGCCCCAAACTGTTTGCGCGCACAGCTCCATGAGGCAGAGGTCTCCCAGCCTACCGCACAGCACCAGGACCATTCAATAGTATACATTGATGGTAATGGAGCCAGATTTGCGATATTGCATCAGGTCATGCTCAGAGGCGAACCTGTTCCGGGCGAGCCTGACCGTCTTGGCCCCAAACTGTTTGCGCGCACAGCTCCATGAGGCAGAGGTCTCCCAGCCTACCGCACGGCACCAGGACCATTTAATAGTATACATTGATGGTAATGGAGCCAGATTTGCGATATTGCATCAGGATCATGCTCAGCGGGACCATCCCCCCGAGGCTGCACCTTCTTTTTCCCTCCAGCCGGCCGTGACACGGTCGGATTGGGCCGCCCTTGCAGGGCATAATAGAGTAAGACACGCTCTAAATGGTTAGCTAGGTTACAGGTTGAACGGAGCTTGTGGCCCAGTTCTGCAGAGGCGGACCTGTTCCCGGGCGAGCCTGACCGTCTTGGCCCCAAACTGTTTGCGCGCACAGCTCCATGAGGCAGAGGTCTCCCAGCCTACCGCTCGGCACAGGGACCATTTTAATAGTATACATTGATGGTGATGGAGCCAGATTTGCGATATCGCATCAGGATCATGCTCAGCGGGACCATCCCCCCGAGGCTGCACCTTCTTTTTCCCTCCAGCCGGCCGTGACACGGTTGGATTGGGCCGCCCTTGCAGGGCATAATAGAGTAAGACACGCTCTAAATGGTTAGCTAGGTTACAGGTTGAACCGAGCTTGTGGCCCAGTTCTGCAGAGGCGGACCTGTTCCGGGCGAGCCTGACCGTCTTGGCCCCAAACTGTTTGCGCGCACAGCTCCATGAGGCAGAGGTCTCCCAGCCTACCGCACAGCACCAGGACCATTCAATAGTATACATTGATGGTAATGGAGCCAGATTTGAGATATTGCATCAGGTCATGCTCAGAGGCGGACCTGTTCCGGGCGAGCCTGACCGTCTTGGCCCCAAACTGTTTGCGCGCACAGCTCCATGAGGCAGAGGTCTCCCAGCCTACCGCACAGCACCAGGACCATTTAATAGTATACATTGATGGTAATGGAGCCAGATTTGCGATATCGCATCAGGATCATGCTCAGCGGGACCATCCCCCCGAGGCTGCACCTTCTTTTTCCCTCCAGCCGGCCGTGACACGGTTGGATTGGGCCGCCCTCGCAGGGCATAATAGAGTAAGACACGCTCTGAATGGTTAGCTAGGTTACAGGTTGAACGGAGCTTGTGGCCCAGTTCTGCAGAGGCGAACCTGTTCCAGGCAAGCATGACCGTCTTGGCCCCAAACTGTTTGCGCGCACAGCTCCATGAGGCAGAGGTCTCCCAGCCTACCGCTCGGCACCAGGACCATTTAATAGTATACATTGATGGTAATGGAGCCAGATTTGCGATATCGCATCAGGATCATGCTCAGCGGGACCATCCCCCCGAGGCTGCACCTTCTTTTTCCCTCCAGCCGGCCGTGACACGGTTGGATTGGGCCGCCCTCGCAGGGCATAATAGAGTAAGACACGCTCTGAATGGTTAGCTAGGTTACAGGTTGAACGGAGCTTGTGGCCCAGTTCTGCAGAGGCGGACCTGTTCCGGGCGAGCCTGACCGTCTTGGCCCCAAACTGTTTGCGCGCACAGCTCCATGAGGCAGAGGTCTCCCAGCCTACCGCACAGCACCAGGACCATTCAATAGTATACATTGATGGTAATGGAGCCAGATTTGCGATATTGCATCAGGTCATGCTCAGAGGCGAACCTGTTCCGGGCGAGCCTGACCGTCTTGGCCCCAAACTGTTTGCGCGCACAGCTCCATGAGGCAGAGGTCTCCCAGCCTACCGCACAGCACCAGGACCATTTAATAGTATACATTGATGGTAATGGAGCCAGATTTGCGATATCGCATCAGGATCATGCTCAGCGGGACCATCCCCCCGAGGCTGCACCTTCTTTTTCCCTCCAGCCGGCCGTGACACGGTTGGATTGGGCCGCCCTCGCAGGGCATAATAGAGTAAGACACGCTCTGAATGGTTAGCTAGGTTACAGGTTGAACGGAGCTTGTGGCCCAGTTCTGCAGAGGCGAACCTGTTCCAGGCAAGCATGACCGTCTTGGCCCCAAACTGTTTGCGCGCACAGCTCCATGAGGCAGAGGTCTCCCAGCCTACCGCTCGGCACCAGGACCATTTAATAGTATACATTGATGGTAATGGAGCCAGATTTGCGATATCGCATCAGGATCATGCTCAGCGGGACCATCCCCCCGAGGCTGCACCTTCTTTTTCCCTCCAGCCGGCCGTGACACGGTTGGATTGGGCCGCCCTCGCAGGGCATAATAGAGTAAGACACGCTCTGAATGGTTAGCTAGGTTACAGGTTGAACGGAGCTTGTGGCCCAGTTCTGCAGAGGCGGACCTGTTCCGGGCGAGCCTGACCGTCTTGGCCCCAAACTGTTTGCGCGCACAGCTCCATGAGGCAGAGGTCTCCCAGCCTACCGCACAGCACCAGGACCATTTAATAGTATACATTGATGGTAATGGAGCCAGATTTGCGATATTGCATCAGGATCATGCTCAGCGGGACCATCCCCCCGAGGCTGCACCTTCTTTTTCCCTCCAGCCGGCCGTGACACGTTTGGATTGGGCCGCCCTCGCAGGGCATAATAGAGTAAGACACGCTCTGAATGGTTAGCTAGGTTACAGGTTGAACGGAGCTTGTGGCCCAGTTCTGCAGAGGCGAACCTGTTCCAGGCAAGCATGACCGTCTTGGCCCCAAACTGTTTGCGCGCACAGCTCCATGAGGCAGAGGTCTCCCAGCCTACCGCTCGGCACCAGGACCATTTAATAGTATACATTGATGGTAATGGAGCCAGATTTGCGATATTGCATCAGGATCATGCTCAGCGGGACCATCCCCCCGAGGCTGCACCTTCTTTTTCCCTCCAGCCGGCCGTGACACGGTTGGATTGGGCCGCCCTCGCAGGGCATAATAGAGTAAGACACGCTCTGAATGGTTAGCTAGGTTACAGGTTGAACGGAGCTTGTGGCCCAGTTCTGCAGAGGCGGACCTGTTCCGGGCGAGCCTGACCGTCTTGGCCCCAAACTGTTTGCGCGCACAGCTCCATGAGGCAGAGGTCTCCCAGCCTACCGCACAGCACCAGGACCATTCAATAGTATACATTGATGGTAATGGAGCCAGATTTGCGATATCGCATCAGGATCATGCTCAGCGGGACCATCACCCCGAGGCTGCACCTTCTTTTTCCCTCCAGCCGGCCGTGACACGGTTGGATTGGGCCGCCCTCGCAGGGCATAATAGAGTAAGACACGCTCTAAATGGTTAGCTAGGTTACAGCTTGAACGGAGCTTGTGGCCCAGTTCTGCAGAGGCGGACCTGTTCCGGGCGAGCCTGACCGTCTTGGCCCCAAACTGTTTGCGCGCACAGCTCCATGAGGCAGAGGTCTCTCAGCCTACCGCACGGCACCAGGACCATTTAATAGTATACATTGATGGTAATGGAGCCAGATTTGCGAAAATGCATTGGTAGCATGCTCAGCGGGACCATCCCCCCGAGGCTGCACCTTCTTTTTCCCTCCAGCCGGCCGTGACACGGTTGGATTGGGCCGCCCTCGCAGGGCATAATAGAGTAAGACACGCTCTAAATGGTTAGCTAGGTTACAGCTTGAACGGAGCTTGTGGCCCAGTTCTGCAGAGGCGGACCTGTTCCGGGCGAGCCTGACCGTCTTGGCCCCAAACTGTTTGCGCGCACAGCTCCATGAGGCAGAGGTCTCCCAGCCTACCGCACAGCACCAGGACCATTCAATAGTATACATTGACGGTAATGGAGCCAGATTTGCGATATTGCATCAGGATCATGCTCAGCGGGACCATCCCCCCGAGGCTGCACCTTCTTTTTCCCTCCAGCCGGCCGTGACACGGTCGGATTGGGCCGCCCTCGCAGGGCATAATAGAGTAAGACACGCTCTAAATGGTTAGCTAGGTTACAGCTTGAACGGAGCTTGTGGCCCAGTTCTGCAGAGGCGGACCTGTTCCGGGCGAGCCTGACCGTCTTGGCCCCAAACTGTTTGCGCGCACAGCTCCATGAGGCAGAGGTCTCCCAGCCTACCGCACAGCACCAGGACCATTCAATAGTATACATTGACGGTAATGGAGCCAGATTTGCGATATTGCATCAGGATCATGCTCAGCGGGACCATCCCCCCGAGGCTGCACCTTCTTTTTCCCTCCAGCCGGCCGTGACACGGTCGGATTGGGCCGCCCTTGCAGGGCATAATAGAGTAAGACCCGCTCTGAAGGGTTAGCTAGGTTACAGGTTGAACGGAGCTTGTGGCCCAGTTCTGCAGAGGCGAACCTGTTCCAGGCAAGCCTGACCGCCTTGGCCCCAAACTGTTTGCGCGCACAGCTCCATGAGGCAGAGGTCTCCCAGCCTACCGCACAGCACCAGGACCATTCAATAGTATACATTGATGGTAATGGAGCCAGATTTGAGGTATTGCATCAGGTCATGCTCAGAGGCGGACCTGTTCCGGGCGAGCCTGACCGTCTTGGCCCCAAACTGTTTGCGCGCACAGCTCCATGAGGCAGAGGTCTCCCAGCCTACCGCACAGCACCAGGACCATTCAATAGTATACATTGATGGTAATGGAGCCAGATTTGCGATATTGCATCAGGTCATGCTCAGAGGCGAACCTGTTCCGGGCGAGCCTGACCGTCTTGGCCCCAAACTGTTTGCGCGCACAGCTCCATGAGGCAGAGGTCTCCCAGCCTTCCGCTCGGCACCAGGACCATTTAATAGTATACATTGATGGTAATGGAGCCAGATTTGCGATATTGCATCAGGATCATGCTCAGCGGGACCATCCCCCCGAGGCTGCACCTTCTTTTTCCCTCCAGCCGGCCGTGACACGGTTGGATTGGGCCGCCCTCGCAGGGCATAATAGAGTAAGACACGCTCTGAATGGTTAGCTAGGTTACAGGTTGAACGGAGCTTGTGGCCCAGTTCTGCAGAGGCGGACCTGTTCCGGGCGAGCCTGACCGTCTTGGCCCCAAACTGTTTGCGCGCACAGCTCCATGAGGCAGAGGTCTCCCAGCCTACCGCTCGGCACCAGGACCATTTAATAGTATACATTGATGGTAATGGAGCCAGATTTGCGATATTGCATCAGGTCATGCTCAGAGGCGAACCTGTTCCAGGCGAGCCTGACCGTCTTGGCCCCAAACTGTTTGCGCGCACAGCTCCATGAGGCAGAGGTCTCCCAGCCTACCGCACGGCACCAGGACAATTTAATAGTATACATTGATGGTAATGGAGCCAGATTTGCGAAAATGCATTGGTAGCATGCTCAGCGGGACCATCCCCACGAGGCTGCACCTTCTTTTTCCCTCCAGCCGGCCGTGACACGGTTGGATTGGGCCGCCCTTGCAGGGCATAATAGAGTAAGCCACGCTCTGAATGGTTAGCTAGGTTACAGGTTGAACAGAGCTTGTGGCCCAGTTCTGCAGAGGCAAACCTGTTCCAGGCGAGCCTGACCGTCTTGGCCCCAAACTGTTTGCGCGCACAGCTCCATGAGGCAGAGGTCTCCCAGCCTACCGCTCGGCACCAGGACCATTTAATAGTATACATTGATGGTAATGGAGCCAGATTTGCGATATTGCATCGGGTCATGCTCAGAGGCGAACCTGTTCCGGGCGAGCCTGACCGTCTTGGCCCCAAACTGTTTGCGCGCACAGCTCCATGAGGCAGAGGTCTCCCAGCCTACCGCACGGCACCAGGACCATTGAATAGTATACATTGATGGTAATGGAGCCAGATTCGCGAAATTGCAGTGGTAGCGTACTCAGCCAGACCCAGGAACATGGCCCGGCAGCCTCGGACCTTCCCACCCTTAGGTCTGACTACAAAACGGCTCGCCGCTCACTTGACCCTGATCAGCCCATCAAGGGGGCACAAGGTACTCAACAGACCTGCAAGGCCTTAGGGCCGCTTAGGATTTGGGTCACAGGAAGACCTACTGCCAGGGGCTTGTCCTGTTGGTGGAAGGTAGTTGCAAGGTGATTGATGGGGCGGGAGAGTTTCAGGGCAAGTCGGTTACAAGATCCAGGTGTGGGGGCCTCGGACCTGCGGGGCCTTAGGGCCGCTTGGGATTTGGGTCACGGGAAGACCTACCGCCAGGGGCTTGTCCTGTTGGTGGAAGGTAGTTGACAAGGTTACTGATGGGGCGGGAGAGTTTCAGGGCAAGTCAGTCACAAGATCCAGGTGTGGGGGCCTCGGACCTGCGGGGCCTTAGGGCCGCTTAGGATTTGGGTCACGGGAAGACCTACTGCCAGGGGCTTGTCCTGTTGGTGGAAGGTAGTTGACAAGGTGAATGATGGGGCGGGAGAGTTTCAGGGCAAGTCAGTCACAAGATCCAGGTGTGGGGGCCTCGGACCTGCGGGGCCTTAGGGCCGCTTAGGATTTGGGTCACGGGAAGACCTACTGCCAGGGGCTTGTCCTGTTGGTGGAAGGTAGTTGACAAGGTGAATGATGGGGCGGGAGAGTTTCAGGGCAAGTCAGTTACAAGATCCAGGTGTGGGGGCCTTGTCGTGGTCCAGCCTAAGGGGCTGGGGGTTTCATGCCGCCACGCCTTGTTCCTGTAAGTGACCTGCCTTGTAACTCTACGACCCTAAGGTTCACCATGTGGAGCATCTTGCCCCAACTGGACAGGCCTGTCAGAGGAGGTTTTGTGACGGGCCAAATCGTAGTGCAGCCTAAGGGGCTGGGGGTTTCATGCCGCCACGCCTTGTTCCTGCAAGTGACCTGCCCTGTAACTCTACAACCCTAAGGTTCACCATGTGGAGCATCTTGCCCCAACTGGACAGGGCTGTCAGAGGAGGTTTTGTGACGGGCCAAATCGTAGTCCAGCCTAAGGGGCTGGGGGTTTCATGCCGCCACGCCTTGTTCCTGTAAGGGACCTGCCCTGTAACTCTACAACCCTAAGGTTCACCATGTGGAGCATCTTGCCCCAACTGGACAGGCCTGTCAGAGGAGGTTTTGTGACGGGCCAAATCGTAGTGCAGCCTAAGGGGCTGGGGGTTTCATGCCGCCACGCCTTGTTCCTGTAAGTGACCTGCCCTGTAACTCTACAACCCTAAGGTTCACCATGTGGAGCATCTTGCCCCAACTGGACAGGGCTGTCAGAGGAGGTTTTGTGACGGGCCAAATCGTAGTCCAGCCCAAGGGGCTGGGGGTTTCATGCCGCCACGCCTTGTTCCTGTAAGGGACCTGCCCTGTAACTCTGCAACCCTAAGCTTCACTGTGTGGAGCATCTTGCACCAATGCCGCCATTTGAGCGCAGGCATGCCCGCATGTCCGAGGCTGTGGTCAGCAGCAGAGCATGGTGGGCCTTCTTTGCTCCTTCCCTGGTGTAGCCCTCTCTCTCACTCTCTCCCTCTGCAGCCTACCTTCCCCTCTCACACAATGGACCTTGTGGTAACCTTGCTCCAGCCTCTGTGCTCCCTGCGCTAGTGGGCCAACGAGGTGTCCTGAGAGCAAGATAAACGTTCATGTTTTGCTTCTCTCTCCGTCTCTCTCTCTCTCTCTCTCTCTCTCCTCCGTCTTTTCTCACCTCCTGTCTGCAGAGCCCAAGTCGCTTCCAGCTGCCCTCCCAAACCTGAGCTTGTATTTTGACCTCGTTGCAAGTACTCAGTCTCTAGCTGGAGCTGCGCTCCTCGTGCGAGGCTCGCAGAAAGCGAAAGGGGCCCGGCCTTGAGACAGCTTACAGGGCACCGTGCACGGCACCAAAGGCATTGCGGAGAGAAAAGAAACGGTGGCTACGGCAGGGCAAAGCCAAAAGATGTCATGGACCTCGACCAGCTTGGTCACGCCGCGTCGACAACCTCGCCGCTCCACCGGTCCCCGAGCCTCCAACCCTCGTGATCATCTTGCCAGTCTGCCGATGCGGCTGCCCGTCGAGCGCGCGACAGGGCGGGGTCGGACCGCCAGAAGCGCACGAGGTTGTCGTCCGAGCAGGTGGCGAGCTGTGCACACGCAAAGAGGAATCAGTCGAAGCCCATGAAGGGGCACGTGCGCCCACAGTGCTCTGTTCTGCCCCTCAGGACAGAACAGACAGGACGCAGGTAGGTGGGAAGGAGGAGGAAAGCGGGACGCACCGACTCGTGGCCCCAGTCCAGCCCGCTCACCTCGCGCGTGTGGCCCTTGACCCTGACGGCCTCTCCTGCCGTACCCTGCCCCTCCGTGTCCCACATGAAGACGTCGCCCGAGCTCGAGCCCGTGGCGAGGTAGCGCGAGTCGGGCGAGACGGCGCAGCGGATGTAGAAGGTCGAGTAGCGCGCTTGCGGCGAGTGAAAGGTGGCGAGGGGGGCGGCGTGGGTGAGGTTGGTGGCCGAGTAGGCGTACACGCTGCGTGAGGGAGAGAGAGCGTGGTCAGGGACTGTGCGCCCTCTCGGGCGCGCGCCGACATGGCCGACGAGGGAAGGGACGTACTGCGAGTCGGTCGAGAGCGCGTACAGCTTGCGGCCGTCCGGGGCGAGCGTCATGTGCGAGATGCCGTGCGGGCGAGCCGACATGGTGCTGAGGAGCGCGTCGTCGTTCGTCTCGAAAGTCGCCGGGTTGATGCGCCGGCTGTGCGACCGCCGCAAGTCCCAGACCTTGATCGAGCTGTCGGCGAGAGGGACACGATGTCAGGACGAACGTCGCACAGGCAGGGCAAGGAGGGGCAGGGAGAAAGAGGGAGGGACGCACCCGTCGGCCGAGCCCGCCGAGGCGAGCAGGTTCTCCTGGTGGTACATGTACGCGACGGACGTCACACTCCTCGTGGCCGAGCGCTGCTGCGTGCACGAGGACCGAGAGTCAGCGCTGACAAGGATGAGGCAGAGAGGGAGAGAAGGTGGACGCACCCCTTTTGCCGTCTTGCCCCGCACGCCGTGCGCGTTCTTGATGTGGTTGACGGCGCCGACCGCGCTCGCGCCTTCGATGTCGACGTCGGCGTAGCCCTTGACGCGCGTGTCCCACACCCGGATCGTGCCGTCGCGCGAGGCCGTCGAGAGCATGTCTGCGCGGCGAGGTCGGTCAGCGACGACGCGAGGGGGGCGAGAACGGAAGGAAAGGGGACGCACAAGGGTTGTGCGGGTCCCACGTGATGTTCTTGACGGTGCCAGTGTGGCCGGCGAGGACGCCGATGCAGGCCTGCGTCTCGGTGTCCCACAGGTGGACGGTCTGGTCGCCGCTCGCGGTGGCCTGTGGACGAGGGGAGGATCACGTGTCAGTGCGAGGGTACGGATCGAGACGCAGAGAAAGATGGGCGCACGATGAGCGCATCGTCGTAGCTCCAGCTCAAGTCGAAGATGGCGTTGCGGTGTGCGTCGAACGAATGCCGAGACGGTCCTGCGAGGCGACGACGTCAGGGACGGCCCGAATAACTGGGACAGGAACGTGAAGGTGTGCTCACCTGCCGCCCACTGGTCCTCGTCGCCGTCGAGAAAGCTGACCGTGCCCTCCTCGTCCCCGACCGCGACGATCTTGCGCCCTCCCTGCTTGGCGCCTGTCGACTCGGGAGGCGGGGTCAGTGCTGCGGACGACGAGGGGCGAGGGAAAGCTCGGGACGCACCGTACGAGAAGGCGAGCGCGAACGGCGGCGCAAAGTGACGGCGCTGGTGGATCGACGGGAGCCTCGCGACGTCGGCCTCGTTGCTCGACACGATCGTCTGGAGCCACGGCCGCATCGACACTGCGGGCCCGGGGGCGTCAGAACCTTGAAGACGCAAGGCAGACAGAGAGAGAGGGAGAGAGAATGGGACGCACAGTGAGCCGTGCCAGCGCGGAAGCCCAACTCCCTCCTGCGCATGGCCTCGAACGCGCCAAACTGCTGCCCGGGCGCGACGAACGTCGGCTCGATGCGCGCCCTGCCCTCGCTGTCGCCCGTCCCGTACGTCCCGACGAGCTGCGCCGTGCCCAACTCGGCCCACGCCTGCGCCCCTCGCCGCGACGGCACCGAGTCGTGCGAGGCGACCCGCCTGCGCTTGGTGCGGGCCTCGCGCTCGTCACCATCGTCGCCGTCATCGCCACCGTCGACGCTCTCGTCGTCGAGGCCGTCGTGGGCGCAGGCGCCGTCCTCGACCCGGACGGGGCTCGTGTTGGACGCGTCGCTGAGCGGCGGCGCGTCCGAGCCAAACACGCTCGGCGCGTCGGCGGCGGCGGACGGGCTCGGGCTGCTCGTGGGCGGAGCGACTGGGGCAGGGGGCGTCGAGCGGAAGAAGCGCGAGTCGGCGAGGCTCGTCTGGCGGTACGTGGAGGGGCGCTTGGCGGACGAGGACGACGAGGCCGACTGGCGCGCGAGGTTGGTGAGGTCGGTGGCGAAGCGCGGGGGCGTGCTCTTGGGAGCGGGTGCCATCAGGGCGTCGCTGAGGATGGTCGGAGAGGGTGCGAGTGCGAGGGGGGGAGAGAGTGAGGGTGAGGGAGCGAGCCAACTCGCCGAACCTCGACGCGTCCAAGTCGCGCTCCAATGGCGCTCGCGCTTCCTCTGTCGCGCGCTTTGTGCAGCGACTCTTTGCAGTACAGGTGCAAGCTACTGTAGCTGTACCAGAACCAGAAGAGCTCGCAGCGGCGCTGGTGGTGAGCACGGAAACCCTGAGACTCGTCCGACCTGGACGTCGACTCGCTCGAGCCGACCTGCTACGCCGCAGCAACGGGAGCGAAAGAGAGTGACAGGGAAGGGCACAAGATGCAATGCAAAAGGAAAGTAAGGAAGAGACGCGCTGCTGCGCAACTCGCTCTGGCCGCGCCCGCCGACGTGGCCCTCGTCCACCTCGAGTCGGCATCGACGACGACCGCCTGAACGCTCAACCGCGGATCGACAGCCTCGAGAAGTGAGCCATCTCGAGCAGGTCGAGCTCGCCCCGGCCGCGAAACATGGTCTGGACGACCTTGCTCCGGGCGAGGCCGTTCAGGTGCTGCTTCTTGAGGTCGCGGTTCGAGAGCGTCGTGCGGACGTTGCGCAGGTCCCACAGCCTGTGTGCGAGCGCGCAAGAGGTCAGTGACTGCTCGGCGCTTGTGCGCTTGGGAGAGAGAGGCGAGAAAGAGAGAGAGAAAACGGGACGCACTTGACGCCGTTTTCGTAATCAGGGAATGCGTAGACCTTGTCGCAGTGGTCGCCGCGGTAGTACCGGCCCATGGTCGTCGGTGACAGCGCACCTGTCGATGACGTGTGGGCTGCAGGCGACGAGATATGAAAGAGGTGAGGCGCACGTTTTCGCACGAGGAAGGGAGCGGCGGGACGCACGTGCGAGGTCATAGCCAAAACTGAGGACCGCCTTGGTGCTCGAGCGGATGTCGAACACGGTGAACTGGTTCGAGGGAGCGGCGACGCGAGCGAGGATGAGGTGCGGGTCGAACGGGACCTGCGAGACGGTCATGACCGGGCTGTGGAGGAGCGCCTGCCAGGTCGACGCCATGCGGTCGAGGTCGTACGCGAACACCTGCGGGCACGCCGTGTCGCGAGTGAGTAGGCGTGCGACAATCTGACGCGGAAAACGAGAGCGAGGCGCACGCGTTTGTCCTTGCCGCCCGAGACGACCCAGTCCTGGTGCTCGATCGTCGAGATGCTCGTGATCATGGACGAGTGCTCGGACCGGATGTTGGCCGTCTTGATGTCCTGCGTCGCGCGCGACCTCGTCCAGAGGTACAGCCTGCAGATGCAGCGCAAGGAGGTGAGTGACTGGAGGACAGGCTCGGCTCGAGAGGGACGACGCACTTCTTGTCCTCGCCGCCGGTGATGAAGCGCAGTCGGCCTGCTCCTGGCAGCGTCGCGATGGCCGTCACGCCGCCGGCGGTGTGAGGGCGCTCGTCGAGCTTGCTCGGGATGAGCGCGGTACCCGACTGCGGGAGCAAAGGGCCTCAGGCGTGAGTGCCGCTCAGGAACGAGTCGGGATGGGGCATGCGGGACGCACAGGCGTGTCCTCGCGACGATACAGGATGACTTGATGCGCCGGTCGGGCGAGGTCCTTGCCGTCCTTGGCGCCGAGGTAGCCGACGAGGAGCGTGTCCTTGGTGTCGGACCACGCAAAGTCGTCGACGCGAAACTTGTCGTCCTTGCTCGAGTAGAGCTTGCGCACCGTCGAGGCGAGCGAGGTCGACTGGCAGGCGAACTCGACGATGTCGCCGACGTGCGAGACGGCGAGGAGGGATGAGCCCGTGTCGACCATGTGGCGCAGCTTGTTGCCGCGGCCGTCGAAGCCTGCGGGGCGCACAGAGTCAGAACCGGTCGTGCGCGAGAGGTGAGAGAGGAGAAGAAGGCGCACCGTGAAGCTGAGCGTTGCCGCCGCCCGGGATGAGGATCCTCGCGTCCGTCTTGCCCAAACCCGTCCCGAGCTCCGGCTCCTTGGCCTTGTCCCGCTTCTCCTTCTCCTTGCGCTCCTTCTCCTTGCGCTCCTTCTCCTTGCGCTCCTTGTCCTTCCTCGCCTTCTCCCTGGCCCTCTTGGCCTCGTCCTCACGCTCCCTCTCCCGCAGCAGCTCCCTTGCCCGCTCGGCCGTCCGCTCCTTGGTCCGCTTCTTGCCCGCCGTCGCGCTCGCCGCCGTCACCGCCGCCGCCGCCGCTGCTGCTGCCGCCGGGCGCGAGCCCGACCCCGACGGCTCAGCCGCCTCGGCGTCGCTGCGCGGGCTGACGGCGCGCCCGGCGTTGGCCGTCAAGCGCTGCACCTGCGCCGCCACCTCGAGCTGGATGAGGCGCTCGACCTCAGCGCGGCTCAGGCCCGCCTCGGCAGCGGCGACGGCCGACGGGCCAGGGGCGGACCCGCCGGGCGACGTCGACGGGCCCGACACGCGGCGCTTCGAGCCCGAGCCCGAGCCCGACGCCGATTCGGGGCCCGGGCGCGACGCAGGGCTGACGGCGCGACGCTTGCGCTGCTGCGACGCGGCGGCCACGGCGGCCTTGGCCGGTGAGGGCGCCGGCGTCGGTGAGCGTGAGCCTGCGCTCGAGTCCGTGAGGACGAGGACGTCGCGGTCCATGTCGACATCGCCGCCCTCGTCGGCGTCCGAGCTGCATGCGGCGGCGACAGGAGCAGGACGAACCGGACCGGGCGAGGCGGACGAGGCGCGCCGGCGCTTCTGGGGCTGGGGAGGCTGCTGAGGAGGGCGAGCGGGAGCCGGTGCGGGAGGAGGCGGTGCTGCGGCGGACGGCGCAGGTCGAGGGGGCGGGCCGGGCGCAGGGGCCGATGCGGCGGCGACAGGAAGAGCGGGCTGAGGCGGTGCGGCCTGCATGCGCGCGAGCGCCGGGTGCGGCTGCAGCTGCGCCGACGGGCGCCCCGTCGCACCGCTCGTCGTCGTGGTCACCGCCGCCGCGCCGACTCGAGGAGGCGCCGCCGGGCGCGCGAGCGGCACGGGCGCCTTACCCGGCTCGAACGGCGGCACTTGAACGGGGAGCGCTCGGGGCTCACCCTGGACGTGGTACCGCATCGTGAGCTGGTCCGAGTGGATCCAGTACTCTGCGGGCCCTCCTCCCGCCGTCGCCGACGGGCCCGAGCCCGAGCCGGCGCCCCTCGGCACGATGATGAACGTGCGCGCGAACCCGCGCAGCGTCTTGTCCGGGAACTCCTCGAACTCGCCGACGAGGTGGACGACGATGGGCGCGAGCGGCTGCTGCTTGCGCAGGTGGAGCTCGGGGACGGTGCGGGCCGTGTAGGTGCAGCGCGACAGGTCGTGCGAGCCGGGAGGGAGGGCGCGGATCGCGTTGGTGATGGCGACGGGCGTCGACGAGAGGCGGTTGTCGGCCATGAGCCAGCGCGGCTCGAACGGGAGAGGTGGGCCGGCGCGGCGGTGGCGATGGCGGGCGGGTACGGTCGCGTCGAGCTTGAGCGAGAAAAGGGCGTTGGGCGTGTACAGGTACTCGAGCGTGCCGCGCGACTCGTCGAACCGGCGGACGTACCTGCGAGAGGGAGCAAGAAGGGGTCAGTGCTCGTCGCGTGTGCGCCGCTACAGCGGGCAGAGGAGGAAAGAGAGAAGGAAGGAAGGCGACGCACTCCTTGAGGAACTTGTCGACGATAGCCCGGGTCGCCGTCGAGTCGGCCGTGCTCGCGCCGAGCATCGGCAGCGGGAACGAGCGCGCCGCCGCCGCGGCCCTGCTGCCCTCAGGCTCCGGCGTTGGCGTCGCGAGCTGGTCGACCTCGGCGTCGACGTCCATGTCGTCGTGTCGCGAGTGGCCCGGCGCAGGCTGGCGCGCCGACGACGACGGGACGGGAGCGGCCGATGGCGCCGGTGCGGGTGCGGGGCGCGCGATGACGGGCTTGACGTCCTCGTCGGTCGAGGCGACGAGCT
Source organism: Rhodotorula graminis WP1 (assembly GCF_001329695.1). Lineage (NCBI taxonomy): Eukaryota > Fungi > Basidiomycota > Microbotryomycetes > Sporidiobolales > Sporidiobolaceae > Rhodotorula > Rhodotorula graminis. The sequence goes on from NW_017264934.1 coordinate 587,966, forward strand.
GCGCCGCGGCACGTGCGGGTGACGGCCGTGGTGGCGGCGCGGGCGCCTCGCCCTGCGGCTGCTGCGCCTCGCCCTCGCCCTCGCCTCCTGCGCCATGCTCCTCCTCCACGCCGTCCTCTCCCTCGGCCTCCTCCTCGTCGCCCTCGTCCTCCTCCTCGGGTGGCAGGTACCTCACCTCGCACACGCCCCGCTCCTCGTCGACCCTCGTCGACAAGACGGCCTTGCCCTCCATGGCGAGCGTGCGCGCCTGGGCGCCGAGCCACGCCCTGCGCGCCTTGGCCGCGTCAAGCCCGGCACCGACGCACGCCGCCGGGAGCGGCACGCGCAGGACGAGCGCGCCGTCGTCTTCGAACCCGCCGCCGCCTCCTCCTCCACCTCCTGGCGCCCCCGCCGCTCCCGCCGCAGCGGCCTCCTCGCGGCGCGCCCGCTTGGCGTCCTCCTTGCGGCGCTTGCGGTTCTGCGCCGGCGTGTCGCGGCTCGCGCTCGCGACCCACTCGGGCGGGATGACGAGCCTCGCGCGGAAGAGGGCGGGCTTGTTGGGCGCGCGCTCGGGCACGATGTCCCAGCTCGAGAGGGTGATGCCCGACGAGAGGGCGAGGTCGTCGCGCGCGGTGCGGGCAAAGGCGATCGTGCGAGGGTTGGTCGAGTCGGCGGGGAGGGAGAGAGGGAGGCGGTAGGTGCAGGTGTAGGTTACGGGAGGGGTCGAGGGCGGGTCGGAGGCGCTCGCGAAGGTGCGCATGCCGACACCGATCGGTTTGTGGATGTCGTCGACGTAGCGGAACGTGGGCGCCAGGATCTTGCTGCGCGCGAGGGAGAGGCGGAAGGTGAGCGGGGCCTCGGTCGGGCACGATGCAGAGAGAGGGAGGGAGAGAGAGAGGGCGAGACGCACAGTGCATCCTCGGCTTGCACGAACGCCATGGGCTGCTTTTGACGCGCACGTGGCGGCGACTGGGCCCGTCGCGGCGTCGGCGCGCCAGGGTCGACGGCCCGATTCGCTGCGGCTTCCGCCTGGCTCGGCAGCGGCGCGCGCGACGTCGACGGCGCCGGGCCCGCGCTGTCGTGCGCGCTCGTCGTCGCCGTCGGCGGTCGCGGGTTCGGCTCGGGCTCGGGCTTGACCGGCGCGCTGCTCGACGGGCCCGAGGAGCGGCCGCCGTTGACGAGGCGCGACGGCTCAGGCGTGTTGGGCGCGCGGAAGAGGCCCGACGTGCGGCGCTCTTGATCGCTCGCGGCAAAGTCGACGCGCATGGGGGCGGGCCGGCTTGTGGACGAGGACGAGGCCGGGTGTCGCGACGACGAGGGCGAGAGGAGGGTTGGCGCGCGGCCGTCGAGGGCGGCGTGGGCTGCGGCGGCCTCGGCGGGCGTGTTGAAGGCGACGTGGGCGAACGTGGTCGTGCCGTTGGGCTTGGGCGGCGCGATGGTGACACGCACGAGGTGGCCGTAGGGCGAGAAGGTGGCGCGCAGGTCGGCGTCCGAGATGTCGGGAGGGAGGCGGCCGACCCAGAGGACGGAGCGCGGGTTGGCCGGTACGGGGATGCGAGTCGGCGGAGGGTGGAAGGACCTTGCTGACGACGCCGCCGAGCTCGAGTCTGCCCAGGCACCGGCCGTGTAGCGTTGAGGTGGTCGAGACGAGCGAGCGTCTGGAGGAGGTGCGAGAGGAGGAGGGAACACCATGGCGGTGCTCGCTGAGCGGGTGGGTGCCCGTGTACAGCTCACTGAGCACGCTGAGCTCGCTTCAGGACCCAAGCGAGGCGGGGCGGGTGCGGGTCAGGCTCGAGCTGATGAAGGCCGTCTCGCTCGAGACAGACGACGCGACGACGGCCGTGGTTGTCCCCCTCACCGCCGCTCGAGCACCACAAGGCAGCTGCCAGAGCAATCACTGCCCACCATGGTGCGCTCTCGTCCTACCGGCACACCCTCTCGCGCGCGCATCACTCACCTCTCCCTCCCTCCCTCTCCTCCCCACTCCACGCGTCCTACCTCTCTGCCCTCACCACCGCCCGCGCGCGCCGCACCCCGACAGAACCTCCACCTCGACATGGTGACGGCCCTCATCCTCATCGACAACGACTCGAACCGGATCCTCGCAAAGTACTACCACCCGGCCCACGCCGACCCCAAGGCCGTCGCCGCCGGGGCGACCAAGCCCAACCCGTTCCCGACCTTGAAGGACCAGCGCGCGTTCGAGGCCTCGATCTGGGAAAAGACGCGCCGCCAGCAGACCGACATTGTCGTCGTCGACAACCTCGCCGTCCTGTACAAGCACTCGATCGACCTGTGCTTCTTCCTCGTCGCGCCCTTGCACGAGAACGAGCTCATGCTCCACGCGACCCTGACGGCCTTTTACGACGCCGTCGCCATGCTCCTCCGCCACCAGGTTGAGAAGCGCTCGATCCTCGAGAACCTCGACCTCGTCGTCCTCGCCCTCGACGAGACGATCGACAACGGCATCGTCCTCGAGACGGACCCGGTCGCCATCGCGAGCCGCGTCTCGCGCCCGAAACCCGACGCCGCCGTCAACCTCGCCGACATCCAGCTCAACGAGCAGAGCATCATGCAGGTCCGTCCCTCCCTCTCCCCCTCCCTCTTCCTCTTTCCGCCCACGACTGACCCGCCCAGTTCCTCCCTCGCAGGCCTTCACGACCGTGCGAGACAAGATCGGGCAGCGCATCCTCCAGGGCTGAGCGCCGGCGTGCGCGTGCATCCGGGTCTCGCGGCGGCGGCGGTAGACGAGGCGCATCCCTCCTTTGGTCCCCCTCCTCCCCCCCTTCCTTCTCTCCCGCCCTTCCTCTCTTTTCAGCAGTTGTTCCCTCTGTAACGTGTGCCATTCCCACCGGATCTCGTCTCTCGCTCTCGACGTCCGCATTGCGAGAGATCTGGAGGCGAGCCACGAATTGCACTTTGTCCTCCTACCCCGCACGGCCTCATCTGCGCTCCTCGGTCCGGCATGGCTCGCTCGTCGCGACCTGCTCCACCTCGACGACGAACCAGACGCCCCGAGACGCCTTTGCAGGCCGTGCAGCCTCGCCGCTCGGTCCCGCCGACGCCGCTCGTCGCCGGACCTGTGCGCTCAGGCCGCTCAGGCGGTTGACGAGTGTGCGCAGTGGCCCGCGAGGCGGTCGAGTAGCGTTGGGAGAGGGCGTCGGGTGGAGGGCGAGGAGGGGGACAGGAAAGTGCGGGCATGAGACGACCGGGGCCGGCGGCGGAGAGGGAGCAGGGAACGAGGGCGAGTCGGTCCAGAACGGCGGCGAGTCGAGCGCGAGCGACGTCGCCGGCGTCACGTCGACCTCCTCGGCATCCGAGCGCGCCTGCTCATCCCTTGACGACACCGACGCCGTCTGCGACTCGCTCCCCTCGCTCGAGCCCGTTCCCTCGACCGCCTCGTGCTCCTCCTCTCCAAGCTCGTGCTCGGCCGCGCTCCGCTCGTGAATCGACCCGAGCGACGGCCTGAAGCTCCTGCGCCCCGAGCGCATCGAGCCCTCGCCCGACCCCACCACCGCCGCCGACGCGCTGCGGCTCGAGCGCGCCAGGACGGCCAGCAGCGCCCCGTCGCCCGCCTTGACCTTGACGCCGTCGTCCTCCTCGTCCACCTCGACGACCACGGTGCGCGCCGTGGCGCGAGACGCAGCCATGCGCTCGTGTCGGTCGAGCGCGGGCGCGGTCGAGACGCGCTCGTCGTCGACGTGTCCTCGGCGGGTGGAGCGGGACGGTCGCGCGATTACGTGGCGGCGGGTCAGGATGTCGGGGAAACAGTCGAAGGCCGTGTGCATGGGCCAGTCGCCGCCGTTGGGGGCCCAGGTCGAGCTGTCGAACGCCGTGACGGGCCGGAGCGGGCGAGGCGCGACGAGGAGGGCGTGCGAGGGGCAGCGCATCGGGTCGCCTGGCGGTGCACGTCGCGAGAGACTTGTATATCGGCTGGTGGAGAGAGCGAGAGAGCGAGGCGCTGCCGACAGAGAGCGAGAGCGACCCGCCTGCGCGACTCGACGTACTTGGAGCGCGAAGACGAGCACTCCCGTCCGGCGCGTCTCGAGCGCGGACAGCTCTCCGCTAGCTATGCCTTGACAGTCGCTCTTCGCTCGTCCCATCCAGCAAGACGAAGCGAGCTCTCGAAGAGCGCGAGATGGCAGCCTTCTCAAGCGCGAGCTCTCTCAGGATTCGGTCTCTCGCAGAGACGGGCCGTGGCTCGGTGCGTGAAATGGGGTATACTGCACGTCGTCCAGACTATGAATGCTGAGTGAGAGAGAAAGAGAGGTAGGGGTACGGCGGCGAGGGCGAGGACGAGAGAGAGAGAGAGGGAAGGCGAAGGAGGGGAGACAAAGTGACGACGCGAGTACGGCATTTTGCTGAGGGCGGAACGGCGGTACATACAGACGATGACGAAAGTGCACTCCTCGTACGCGTGAGCTGCCCTGCCCGGCCCGTGCCCGACCCTCGCCGTCGTCCTCCTCCCCCGCCCTCGAGTCTATGTGGCCCTCCCTGACCGCCCCCTTCCTCCTTCTGCCGGCGACACGACGACGTCGCCTAAGTCGCAAAGACGCCAAAGAGCTTGAAGCGCGCGTGGTCGATGCCCGGCTGGCCCTGGAGCTCGCAGACGACATAGTGAGGGCCCCTCGCGACGTTCATGTCGATCTGGGTGACGCTGCGGGTTGGCGAGGACGACGTGCAGAGGTGGGAGAGGGCGTCGTCGAGGGCGAGAGGGGCGGGCAAGAGGGAGAGAGGGAGGAAAAAGAGAGGGGTCAGTGTCCGTGGTCGCAAGCCGAAGGAAGAGAAGAGAAGAGGAGAGACAGAGACGCACGTCGGCTGGCCGTACTCCTTGTCCCAGTGGCCCTTGAGCTCGACGGCGCCGTCGACGTTGTCGTCGACCCAGCACAGGACCGTGCCCCAGCCCTCGGCCTCGGGGCCCTTGAGGTAGTAGACGGCGATGTCGCCGGCGCCAACCTTGACGGGGATCTTGAGGAGCGAGCCGGGCATGTCGGTGTACCAGTAGTGCATCTCGTCCTCGTCGTCGGGCTTTGGCTGGACCGGGTTCCAGCCGGACCCGGCAAAGACGCTCGACGGGAGAGGGTTGATGAGGTCGTTGGCCGACGCGCAGTTGGGCTTGATCTCGCGGAACTGGGACAGCTGATGCGGCTTGTCGGTGATGCGGAACGGCGGGATGCGCAGGTAGCCCGAGCGACCGCCGGCGCGTCCACCGCCGTGCGCGAGGTCGGCGTCCTCTGCGTCGAGCCCGGCGTCGGCCGCCTTGCGCAGGCCCTTGCCCGACAGGAGCGACGGGTAGTCGTCGCCGAGCGCGAGCGGCGAGATCGGCTGCGTGGTGCCGCCGAGCGCGGCAATGTCGGTCTCGAGCGCGGCCTGGTCCCACACCTGGCAGATCTCGGACTCGAGGAACGCGATGACCGTGTCGGCGAGGAGCTCGTGGCCCTTCGAGTTGGCGAGGATCGGGTCGAGGAAGTACGACTGGCGGACCTTGCTCGGGTTGAGGAGGTAGTCCTCGTACAGGAGGCCCTTGACGCTGCGCAGCGGGACAGAAGGTCAGGACCTCGTCCGTCAATTCGTGCGGCGAGAGGGCAAAGAGGGGACGGACCTGACGTGGACGACGTCGTAGAACTGAGCGACGGACGAGTGCCACATCTCGGGGCCTGCGTAGCCGTGCTCGCCCTGAATCTGCGGCGAAAAGTGGCCGAGCATAATGATGGCGGGCTGGTCGGGGCGAAGGAGGAGCGAGCGGATGAGGAGGTCGGTCGTCGACAGAGACGTCTTCTCACTGTGGAAGAGACCATGAGTTAGTGCCTGCGACCCTCGAGCGTGCGAGAAGAGAACGGCGGACGCACGCCGGGTCCTCGGTGTCGAACTCGACGATGACGAGGTCGACGCGGTCGGGCAAGTGCATCTCGGAGCAGAACCCAAAGTACGACGTGCCGGTGCGACGCACTGCAAGAGGAAGGGGAGGAGATGTCAGGACGAGGTGATCCGGCTCGAGAAGGGAAGGACGGGAACGGGGAAGGGGGAGGTGGGACGCACGGGCGCCGTTGGTCAACTCGTTGGCCGGGTGCGGGAACACGTCGTTGAGCCACGAAAAGATGCGGTGCGGGTAGCAGTTGGGGCCGACAGGGTTGCCGAGCGGGTGGGCCTGGGTCGCGTCGAGGCCGTGGCAGCTGCTGACACTGCCGCCGAGGACGCCGATCGTGACGGGGAGGCCGGCCATGGCGCGCTTGATGACCTTGCGCACGCGCTCGGCGCTGCCGACGTGCGTGCGCGTCTTGACGATGGCCTCGCGGCCGTACACGGTGCCGAGCTCGTCGCCGGCGCCGAACGTCGGGCAGAACGTGAACGGCGGCGGCTCGCTAAAGTTGGCGGGCCCGTACCCGCCCGTGCCGCCGTGCGAGATGGCCGCCGCTGCGCGCTGCTTGCGGGCGGCGCGCACGAGCGTGTCGGTGCGGCGCGACGAGGCGAACTGGCTGCGCGAGCCGAACCCGGGCAGGGCGCGGCCGTTGCGATAGGACGGGTCGCTCGGCCGCGACACGAGGTGGAGGAGGAGGAAGAAGCCGCACACGCCGGCGGCGATGTAGGCGATGCGGCGGCGCGCTGCCGCCTTGTCGGGCGACGACGACGACAGGAGCTGGGAGAGGCCACCGCCGGACCCGCCGGCGCCGGCGCCAGACCGCCGGTCGGCCATGGGCGGCTGTGGAGACGCCCTGCCGTCTGCGTCTTGCCTTCGTCGGTGGAGCATGGGCGGGTGTCGGGGCTGCTAGGGGCGAGCGCGTGCAGAGGGTGATGAAGGGACGCGTGCAGGTCGCTCGCTCGCTCGTTGGCGGCGGTCGAGGAGGGTGCTGGGGCTGCTGGGTCGACAGGTGTGGGCGCACAGCTGGCGTGTGTGGCTGGACGCGGGAACCTGGGCGAGCTTGCAGGCCGTGGCAGAGCTCGAGTGCTTTGGACGAGGCGAGGGCGAGAAGGGAGGTGGAGCGCGCCGCGCGCGTCTCCCAAAGCCCAGGCTCTGCGGACGACGACGCTCTCGCATCAGGCAGGTGCCACGGCTCATGCACGAGAGCACTTGACGAGCAACTCGCGCGACAGGCGTACGCTCCTCCCGCCGCGGAGAGACGCCGCCCGCTCCTCGTCGAAGCCAGCCGGGTCTCGCACTTTCTCGCTCGTCTCGTCTCGAGAGGTCAAAGCGAGGGTTGCGTTGCAAAGCGGTTGTGGGTACACACACAGGGCACTGAAAGAGTGGTGAGCCGGTACACTGAAAACAAGCGGGGGCACTGCAAGCGGGTCGTCCTCCCTCCTCCCAACGACGACGCCGGGCGCTCAGCCCTGCGCCGCAAACGTGTCGAGCTCGGCGGGCACCTGCCAGCCGTGCGTCTGCGCCGCGCGGCGGAAGCCCGCAATCGCCTCCTCCATCTGCGCGGGGCCGACCGACGAAAGGTCAGTGGGACGCTCTCCGAGCGTCCTCCTGCCCCAGAAAGAGGGAACGACAGCGCCACGCACCGAGTAGGGCTGGTTCCACTGCTTGCCCTGGTCGAGGCGCGCCGGCTTGGGCTCGAGGTTCGACCTGCGCGCGAGCGAGAAGCCCTCGCGGCGAGTCAGTCCCGTTGCCTTCGCTCGCCGATCACGCGCGCGCGAGAGAGAGAGAGAGTAGGGGACGCACATGGCCATGCGGATCTGCAGCAGGATCGCCTCGATCGTGTACACCGAGCTCCACCCGTCGGTCGTCAAGAGGTGTACTGTCGCGGGAACGAGAAGGTCCGGGTCAGGCTCGCGCGCTCGCGACGACGACGACGACCGAGGGAGGAGGGACTCATCCATGCAGATCGACCCGCCGGCCGTGACGTGCCCGCCGCCGCCGTGCGCGAACGGGAGGAAGCGCGGGTGGACGACGCGGAAGAACGGCGGCGAGAAGGGGAACCTGCGGGCGCGAGACGGGCCTCGAGTCAGTGCGACCGCCACCGTTGCGGCGACTCGAGGGCGGTGAGACGAGGACGCACGTGTCGCCGAAGCGGATTTCCATGAGGATGCTCTTGACGTCGCGGGCGTCCATGTCCTTGCGGAGCGGCAGGTCCTCCTCGAAGCTCTCGCGCGGCAGCTCGATGACCCAATTGAACGCGTTGTCGTCCGAGCGCTCCTGCGAGCGTCGCAAAGGAGAGTGTCAGTACCCCGAGGCGAAGCGAGGGCGGCGAGGGCGAGGCCGACGAGGAAGAGGGCCCGAGCGAGACGAGGCGACGCACCGGGTCGAAGAAGAAGCCGGCGCTTGTCGGCCCGAGGTCCTTCTGCGCCTTGAGCATGGCGCGCATCTCCTTCTGGATCATCGCCATGGCGCCGCGACTCGGCTTGCTCGGCGGCGGGATCTGCTTGACGAGGGCGAGGCGCGCCGCGTCGGCCGGCTCGAACGTGTCGGGCTCCTCCTTGGGCGCAGGCGGCGCGACGACAGCGCGCTCTTTGCCCTTGGCCGCGCTCTTGCCCTTGGTGGCGCCCATGGTCGGGCTCAGGAGGCCGCTACCGCCGAGGCTCGACGTGCCGCGGCGGAGCTTGGTGCGGAGCCCGCCCTTGCCGGCGCCGGCCGACTGCGACGACGCGCCGCTCTCGCCGACGACGATCGGCGGCTCCTCGAGGAGCTCCGAGTCCGAGACGTTGAGCTCCTCGACCTTGTCGGTGAGGCTCGCCTCGAGCTTGGCGAGCTTGTCGCCGACGTCGGGGATGATGAGCTTGGTGCTGCCGATCGTGAGCGGGTGCTTGGGGTCGAGCGAGATCGTCTTGAGCGCGTCGCCCTTGCTCTTCTTCTTGCTCGCCGCCGACGCCGACGCGGCCGCCTCGGCGACCTGGACCTGGGCCGTCGCGCTGCTCGCCTGCGCGATGAGGTACCGCGCCTGGATCCAGTCGAGCTGGTTGACGACAAAGTACGGGTTGCTCGACACGAACTTGGCCGGGCTGGGTACAAAGGAGAAGGGCGTGAGCTCGAGATTCTCCAGAGCGAGGGGGAGAGGAGGGCCGACGAGGGGGACGCACAGGTTGGTGATCTCGCAGATGGCGGCGAGCTTCGACACGTGGTACTCGGCGTTCTTCCACACAGTCGTGGCGGGCGCGGCATAGTGCCCGAGCGAGACGCTGCCGTCCTTGGCAAAGTAGACCTGCGGGCAGAGGGCATCTCGATCAGTGACGGGTCAAGGGTCGGCGAGCTCGAGAGAGAGAGAGACAGAGGGACGCACACCGTGACCGTAGGCGCGCCCGTTGATCGTCTCGCGGAAGTGCAGGCCCTGGCGCAGGATGCTCGACCAGTTCTTGACGCTCGAGCCGTGGAACGCGAACAGGGTCGGGTAGCGCTGCGCGTTGGCGTCCTCGATCTGCGCCGTCCTGCAGGGAGAAAGTGCGTGTCAGTTGTCGCGACAAGAGGGGGACGAGGAGGAAGAGGAAGAGAGAGGCGACGCACTTGACGCTCTCGGCGAGGAGGTGCTCCTTGGCCGGGCTGCCGACGACAAGGCGGAACTGCCTGCAGTCCTTGCCGATGCCCTGGATGAGCTCGTCCTCCTCCTCGATGAGCTTGAGGTACGACGTGTTGCTCGCGACGATCCAGCGCAGGAGCCTCCACGCCGAGATCGAGATGGTGCCGCCGCGCATGTCGACGAGCTTGCGCGTGCGGTTCAGGAGGCGCTCGTCGGCCGTCATGTCCTCGCCGAGGAGCCACACGCGCATCTCGCTGATCGGCGGCAGCTCGTTGATGAGGTGGGCGACGCCGCCGCACTTGGAAAAGTCGTCGCCGAGCGTGTCGAGGTCGACCGTCTCCTGCTCGACCGTCGTCGTCGCCATCGTCGTCGCCGGGACCCCCGCCGCCGAAACGATCGGCGTCTCGAAGTTGCCGGTCAGGTCCTTGGGCACCTTGAGCTCGAGACCGACAGGGAGGAGGTCGCCCTTGAGGCCGTTCTCCTTGGCGGCGATGTAGGTGAGCTGGACGAGGAGGTCGACCGACGCCGAGTTGGTCGTGATCTCGTGCTCGAGCGACGGACCGAGGCCGAGCGCGATGAGCTGGAACAGGCACAACGGGCTCTCGCACACGAACGGTTTCTGCGGGCGCAGGGCTCGAGAGTCAGTGCACGGACCTCTGCGCGGCGAGGCAGGATCGAGAGAGGCGGGGGGACGTACGAGCGCCGTGATGACCTGGTCGCAGCGCTTGTAGCAGTTCAGGCAGAACCTCGGGCACATGACGAAGCGGCGGATCAGGTACGAGAAGGCGAGGAGCGGAAAGTTGTGCGCCGTCGCGAGGCTCGCCATCGGGTCCGGCGGGAGCTGTTTCGCGCCGACAAGGTCTCGGTCAGGTCACGCACTCGCAGGCGACGCAGAGAGAGAGAGAGAGAGAGGGACGCACCGTCTGCGACACCTCGAGCTCGGCCTTGTCGGCGGCGCGCGCGAGCTTGCGGTCGACAGCTTTGTCGTCGCTCCTGCCCGCCTCGAAGCAGTGCTGCTCGGCGCCGGCCCACCCGATGCGCTCGTTCGAGCGGCGCACGTGCAGGATCTCGCCGAGCTTGTCGTTGAGGAGCGCGTCGAGCGGCGCCGACAGCGAGATGGCCTCGAACTCGTCTTCTGCAGGAGAGAAGGCGTCGTCAAGGACCGCGCACGGCGAGAGAGAGAGAAAGAGAGAGAGGAGAGGGCGACGCACTCGTGTACGGGTTCGAGCTGTGCGCACGGAAGGCGGCGGCGACAGCGGCGCGGACGGGCTTGTACCGTGGCGAGACGCCGACCTTGAAACGGCACTGGCCCGTCGTCTGGTTGTCGAGGTCGACCGGGTAGTTGGGGCCAAAGTTGATGAGCAGGACGAGGTAGACGACGTGGCCCGTGATGAGCTTGCTGTCCCACGCCTGGAGCGCACGCGCCGGCACGTCGAGGAGGTTGACCTTCTTGGCGACCGAGACGACGAGGTCGAGCTCCGACAGGCGCGTGAAGCCCGGGCGGTACCCGGCGTCGATGAGCTGCTTGAAGTCGCTGCGTCGAGTCGAGAGGGAAAGTCAGACGGGAGAGAGAGGCGAGAGGAAGAGGGAGGAGGGACGCACGCCCGGAGAGTCTTGAAGAGCTCGCTGTCCTTGGCCATGCTCACCTCGAGGTTCTCGAGCTCGTCCTCGTACGCGTACTCGTCCTCGTCCGCCTCGGGCTGGTTGGTCCACGGGTTGGGCTCGCCCTGGACGATGCGGTGCACGAGGAACTCGACGAGGCCGTTGAGCGAGCGGTCGGCCTGCTTCGGGAGCCTGCGGCGAGGAGAGCGAGTCGGTCTCGTCGACGCTGGGAGGGGAGACAGAGAGGAGGAGGAAGAGGACGCACTGCGAGACCTCCTGGAGCGCGACCGAGACCTCGTCCGGGACCTCCTCGTGCTCGGTGAAGGCGACGACCTCGTGCCCGAGCGGGTACCCGCCGAGCTCGGGGAACAGGAGCGAGATGCGCAAGCCGCGCGGAAACTTGGGGTGCTCGAGGGCGAAGCGGACGGCGTCGTCGCCCTCGTCGCGCTTGAAGTCTGTTGGCGCGCGAGGGGAAAGAGAGAGCGGGTCAGCTCTGCTCACTTGGCGAGGAGGGGGGGGAAGGGAACGAGGGGACGCACTCTTGACGAGCGCCTTGTCCTCGGCGGCGAAGCGGTCGTGCACCTGCTGGACGTCGAGGGCGAACTGCTTGCGCGCCGTGAGCTTGCCCTTGCCCTTGGTCGAAGTCGGGGCCGGTCCTCCTCCGCCGCCGCGCGGCTCGGGCGGGGGCGCGTCGTCCAAGTCGCTCAGGACGAGCGTCTCGACTGGACGGTCGCTGTCCGAGTCGGACTCGAGCTGGTCCTCGCCCTCGTCGTCGCCGTCCTTGTCGTCGTCGCGGTCGCTGTCGCGCGTGCCGGCGGGAGCCGAGGCGGGAGAGTCGAGGACCATGACGTCCGGGTCGTTGTCGCCGGCGTAGTCGCTGTCGTACTCGAACGGCTCGTCGTCGTCGTCGTCGCCGCCGTAGCCCTGGTCCGAGTCGCCGCGGTGCATGGCGGTGTCGGCGGCGGGAGGTGGGGGAGCGAGCGGAGCCGGGTTGGACGAGGCCGAGCGCGTGTTGGGGTAGGCCGAGGTGGGTAGCTCGGTCTTCTGGCGCTTGCGGGAGGGGGCAGGCGGCATGGCGCGGTGTGCCGCGACGAGTGGTCGAGGTGAGAGGGAGGAGAGAAAGGGACGACAGCCGACTCGGTTCTCTCCACGGCTCGCCCTCGTCGCCCACTCGTGCTGGCTGGTTCCTGCTTGCGACTGCTCTACTGTGCACCGCTCGACATGCTCCACGTCTCAGATCTGCCACCCGAGGTGAGCCCGCCTCGTTCCTCCTCCGCGACTTCATCTCCCCGGACCGGCACTCATCGCTCGCTCTCGCCCGCAGCTCCTCCTCAAGGTCTTCAGCCAGCTCGGCAGCGGGTCCAGCTACAGTGACCGCGAGCGACAACGTGACCTCGCCGGCGTCGCAAAGGTCCGTCCGCTCCCCTTCCTCCTTGCCTCGCGCGTTCTCACCCGAGAGCCCGGCTCTGACCCGACCTCTCGACTCTTCTGCAGGTCTGCCGGCGCTTCTCTGAGCTGTCGATCCCGCTCCTGTACGGCGATACGATCCAGGTCCGCTCAGCCGGCCGCCAGCACTGCCTCGCTCGCACCCTCGAGGCGGACCCGGCCCTCGCCGCCTCGGTTCACGACCTCGTCGTCGTCCCGACCGCCGACCAGGCGCACGCCCCGTCCGCCCTCGTCCTCCTGCGCTCGACGCCCAACCTCGCGTCCCTCACGCTCGGCGAGGCGCTCTTCAATCAGCTCGAGGCGTCCCACATGCGCGACGCGCTCGCGGCCAAAGCGCTCAAGCGCTTCTCGTTCGGCTTCAGCGCCGGCGAGTCAGAGACGACGAGCCTCGTCGACCTCGCGCCGCTCCTTGTGGGCTGGACGGTGCTCGAGCACCTCGAGCTGCATGGCGTGCCGCCTGACCACCGGGTGCGCGGCGTCGCTACAGCGGCGCAGGGCCCGCCGGCAGCGTTGGTCGCTGTGGGCCCTTTGTACCGTCTGGCTCATCTGGAGGTGCACGGCGTCGAGGGCTGGCACTCGCGCTCGTTCTGGTCCACGGCCGCCCTCGACTGGGTCCTCGGGCGCTCCCACGCGCTCACGTCGCTCGCGCTCGTCGACATGACGTGCGGGTTCGCCCTCCCGGCCTTGTTCGACGAGCTCGTCAGCCGCGGCTGCGGCTCCACCCTGTCGCATCTCGCCCTTCGCCGCATACGCGTCGCCGCGCACATCTCGCCCCGCCTGTTGGACCCGAACGACCTCGGGACGTGGTTCCCCTCTTTGACGCACCTGTCGTTCCAGGACGAGCCACGGACCCCCATCTGCGCCGCGCCGAGTCCGGCGTTTCGACCCTCGTCGTCGCTGCGCGTCCTCGAGCTGCACGGTCGCTGGCCTAAGCACGACTTGAACCTCGTGCGCATGCTCGAGGGCAACGTCGAGACGTCCGACGGCGGGCAGGCGGCGCTCGGCAAGCTCAAAGTCGTCGGACTGTCGCCAACGAACGCGGACGTCAAGGAACTCTCGGCGGCGTGTCGGCGACACGCGATCGTCTTCGAGCTGGTCTGCAAGTTCTAGCGGATCTCTCTCTCGCTCTCATACTTGTGTAGCTGTGCTGCTGCTGCAAAGAAGTGCGTTGCGAAATCTACTGCATGGGGATGACGGCGACGAGAGCGCCGTCCTTGGCGTCCTTGAACCGCATCCACCGCCCGAGCCTCGGCTCCTTGGACGTCGCCGCGACGACGATGAGCGCCTTGTCCTGCTTCTTGTCGCCCGCCGCCGCGTCGCCGCCCTTCTTGCTGCCGCCCTTGGCGACCAAGTTGACGGGCGTGACGTGCGTCTCCTTGGTCGGTCGCAGCGCCGGCGCCGTCAACTGGAGCGAGTTGACGAACCCGGGCGCGTCGACCGTCGCGATCTGCGAGAAGGACCGCACGCGCTCGTCGATGCGCCACAGGCGGATCGAGCCGTCCCACGAGCCCGACGCAAACACGTCGCCGTACGGCAGCGTCGCGAGCGCCGTGATCCACCGCGCCGTGCCGATGACGCCCTCGGTCTCGGACGCGTGCTCGTTGATGCCGTGCGCGAGCTGCTTCGTAAAGATGGGCTTCTTCTTGGTGATGTTCCACAGGCAGATCGAGCTGTGTGCGAGAGCGGGTCAGTCGACGCGACCTTAGTGGAGGGAAAGCGCAAGAGAGAGCGAGAGCAGGGGTGGACGCACCCGCTGTCGCCGCCGCTCAACATCGTCGAGTCGTCGACCATGGCGACGCAGTCGACGCTCCCCTCGACAAACTTGACCGGGCCCTTGGCCTCCTCGCGCCGCCGGCGCCGCTTGCGCTCCTCGTCCTCGACGCCCTCGTCCTCCATGGCGCCATCGAGGACGTTGCGCATGCGGCTCGCTCCGCCACCGCGAAACACGAGCTGCGACTCCTCGGCCGTCTTCCAGAACCGGATCGTCTTGTCACGCCCGCCGGCCGTGACGGCGACCTCGGCGCGCAGGGCGTCAATCGACTGGATCGAGTCCTGGTGGCCAAAGAGCGTCTCGATGTACGACAGGGTCGACAGGTCGAACAACTTGACGGTACGGTCGTACGACGACGAGTACAGCTCGTTGGTGCCGAGGCGGAACGCGATCGACTGCGCGCGAGCAGAGAGTCAGTCCTCCGCTCTGCCCGCAGCATCGTCGTCTCGAGAGAAAGAGAGAGGGACGCACCCCGACGACGTCCTTGTGCCCACCGAGCCCTCGCAGCCACTTGCCGCCGTCGCCCTCGACGTTCCAGCACCCGATGACCTTGTCCCGCCCGGCACTCGCGAGGATCCGCCCATCGTGGCTGATGGCGAGGTCGAGGATCTCGTCCGTGTGGCCCTCGGCGACCTCCTTGCCCTTGCCCTTCTCGCCCGTCGCCGCCGTCGGCGCCGCGTCAAAGCGCTTGTGCTTCTCGGCGTTGCGCTTCTGCGACTCGGACAGGGCCTTCTTCATGTAGGCGACGCGCGTGATGCGGGGCTGGTCGGCGTCGGCCGTGGAGGAGGAGGAAGGGGAGGAAGAGGAGACGGCGCCGAGCGAGTACTTGAGGATGGCGCCGTCCTTGCTCGAGGTGTAGAGCCACTGGCCGTCGTGCGACGCGACGGCCGAGGTGACCGAGCCGCGGTGGCCCTTGGCCGGGGTGCGGAAGATGGAGGAAGAAGGGATGGGGAGCTGGAGCTGTGGGCGGGAGAGGCAGGGTGAGCGAACGCTCGACACGGGTCGAGAAGTGCCGGGGACGTACAGTCGAGGCGACGTTGAGGTGGAGCTTGCCGGTGTGCTCGAGCTGTCCGGGGGCAGTCGATGTCAGTGTCTATGTCTTGCAAGGAGGACTGGCAGGGAAAGAGGGGACGCACAACGTCCTGCTGCAGGCGGTCGGCGATGATGTCGCGGTCGAGGTCGGCGGCGTCGAAGCCATGGTCCTCTGTGGGGCGTTCGCCTCTGGTTGAGCACTGCAACGACAGAGAGAGAGAGAGAGCCAGGGAACGTGTGTAGGACGCACCCTCCTTGTCCTTCTCGAGCGTCGAGAGGTACATCTGCGACAGCCGCAGGCGCTTCTGCGCCGGCGTTTCGAGGTCGTCCTCCTCCTCGGTGCCGTCGTCCTGGTCGCCCTCGGGCTCCTGGCTGCCCGCATCGTCCGAGTCGAACCCAGTGTCGGCGACGTCGAGCTCCTCGTCGTCGTCGTCGTCGCGCCGCCGACCCTTGCCCTTGCCGCCCTGCTGCTGCGAGTCGCGCCCGCCGGTGCGCCCGCCCCTGCCGCCGCGCGAGCTGCCCCGGCCGCGGTCACCGCCACGGCCGCCGCGCTGGAGGGACGAGCCGCGAGACGAGGTGCCGTTGCGGGCGCCGCCGCCTCTGGAGGGCGAGGGGGCGCTGCCGCCGTCGTCGTCGGTGCGCTTGCGCTTGCTGAAGGGGCGAGGCTTGGAGAAGAAGGCGTCGCTCATGGTGCGCGGGCTAGGCGGGTAGCGCTGGCGAGGCGATGGCGGGTGTTCGAGCGAGCGATGGTTCAGCTCGAGCTCGCTCACACTGAGAGGCCGTGGCTCCTCGGCTTCCACGGACAACGCCTTCGAGTCTCGCTCTACTTTCTGTGCCGCTTCCTCTGCTTGTGAGCTCTCGCGAACACTCTCGAGCGAACACGGCCGCATCAGAAAGTCGCAGAACCGGCACTTCTAAATTCGCCGCTCGGACGAGAGGCTCGAGGGACGTCCGCGCACTCGCTTCGCCTCGAGACCTGCACATTGCTCACACGTCCACCTTCGAGACGTCGGCGTAGACGTCGAACCGACGCTGGACCGTGACCGGGATGCCCGCCCTCGCCTTGTTGACGACCTCGGGGTCTGCGCACGAGGCTCGAGAGTCAGCTCGCGCTCGACTGGGCGTCCATGGCCTAGCCCGAAACGGCGGCGGTGCATCTCGAGATAGAGGTGCATGGCACCGAGGGGGGAGCGAGAGGGACGCACCGAGGTCGACAAAGAGGATGTCTTCCTTCTCCTCGAGCTGCCCGACCGTCTTGCCCCTGTATGCCTAACTGCGTCAGGACCCCGCCCTTGTCGAGCGCACAGACGACGAGGAGAGCTGGGACGCACATCGGGTCAAACAGGCTCGAGTGGCCCCACGCCTTGTAGCCGTCGCCCTCGGTCGCTCGAGCCGGCGAGCACATGCCGACGTAGATCTGGTTGTCGACGGCGCGCGCACGCTGCACGAGGTCCCAGTGCAGAGGGCCGGTCGTCGTGTTGAACGCGGCGGGGTAGATCATGGCGATGCAGCCTGCGCGACGAGGAGGAAAGGTCGTCAGAGAGGGTGCGAGGAGAGAGGGCCCGAGGACGAGGAAAAGGCGAGGCGCACCTTTCCGTGCAGCGATCATGGCGAGCTCGGGAAACCGCACGTCGTAGCAGATGCCGACGCCGATCTTGCCAAAGTCTGCGAGCGGGTTCAAGCTTCAGTGATCCGGCTGCGCGAGAATGGGGGAGAGGGGGCAAGGCGAGCCGACGAGTCTGTCCAGCAGGCCGGCCGGCTCGCACACAACGAGGGAGAAATCGACAACGCACCCGTCTCGACGATCGTCTGCCAATCGCCGCCCGTCAACGTCTCGCTCTCCTTGAACGTGATGCCGCCGGGAATGTCGATGTCGAACAGGTGGACCTTGCGGTGCACGGCGACGAGCTGCGATGGACAGGGGCGTGTCAGTCTGGCGCTCTGGGCTTGTCATAGACGCAGAAAAGGAAGATTAGACGCACCTTGCCGTCTGGGGAGAAGATGGGCGACGAGTTGTACACCTTGTCGTCCGCCGAGAGCTCCGGGATGGACCCTGGCGCGGCAACGGGGGCTTTGAGGGTCAGCAGGACGTACAAGGAGAGGCACAGGGAGAGTGGACGCACCGCCGATAAGCCACACGCCGTGCTCCTTGGCCGCCTCGCTCAGCAACCGAATGCTCTCGCTCTCCGTCTGGGCAACGTCGAACCCGTCCCGCGTCTCGGGGCTCCAGCCGATGCGCTCGGCGTACTTTCGGAACGAGCCCGTCGCGTACGGCGAGTTGAAGATCTCCTGCGAGAGGGAAGTGGGGGCGGTAGGTCGCCTCATCAGCTCGAGGGTGGGGGGAGGAGGGGAAAGAGAGAGGAGACTCACAGGGAGGACGACGAGGTCAGGCTTCTTGCCGTCCTTGCCGCCACGTACGGCCTCGGCAATCTTGTCGCGCGCGTGCTCGAGGTTGCGCGCCTTGTCGTCGCCCGTGCCCGGTTGCGCGACCTGGACGAAGGCGAGGCGAGCAGGCTTGCCCTGGACGGGTGGGGCGGCGGTGAGGGCCATCGAGCGGTGCAGTAGAGTCGGTCTGGCGGGTGTAGCTGTGCGAAGAGCCGGGGCGAGACGACTGAGCATGTGCAGCGAGCCGAGAGCGGGCTCGCCGCAGCCGTCGGCCCAAGAGCGAGCGGTGAAGCACCCTCGCTGGCTGTTCTCGTGCGTCTCGCTGGTTCACGTGCACGCTTTGAATGAATGCATTGCTCATAGTCCAAAGGATATCGAGAGGAGAGGGGGCTCGAGAGAGAGAGGGGGCGAGAGAGGGAGGGAGACAGACGTTGCGAAGGGGGGAGACACAGGGACGACAGACCGGGACGAGGGGGACCGAGAGAATGTACAACGGCAAGAGAGGGTCACAGCGACCGAACTGACGACCGACGAGACCGCGCCGGGCGAGCCCACCACAGCGATGGCGACGACGGAGCCGCTCAGGCGCTCCTCCTCGGACCCGCTCCGCCTCGTCTCGCTGGCGGCGGGACGTCCCAGTGGTACGCGTGGTGCCCAGGAGCGGCCGCCGTCCGGATGAGGCCGAGGATCCAGTCGGGCGAGTACTCGGGAACGCCTGCGGGAAGGTCGACGGCGGAAGTGCCGACCACAGGTCGACAGCCCGACGCTGCGGGCCCGATGTCGCTCTCGCCGTCGTCCTCGCCCGTCGCCGACGCCGTGGATGTCGCCGACCCGGGCGCGCCGGCCGACCGAGCCGAGCTGCGAGGCCACGCAGGTGGCTGTGAGGTCGACGCCGCCGGGGCCGACGAGAACGGCGCCGCCGTCGACGTCGCAAACAGCGGGTGGTCACCCTGCTCGGTGCTCCAGTCGACCGCACTGCCGGTGCGCGCGCCGCCGCCGCCACTGCCCTCGCTCCGACCGCTCGAGCCGAACCGCGCCGCCTCGGTCGTCGACCCGCCCGTCGCAGGTCGCCGCCCGCTCGACGCCGCCGCGCCCGACGCGCGCGTGACGCACTCGGACTGGGCCTGGTACAGCGGGAAGGGGAGCCAGTTGAGTCGGGCGCCGGGGAAAGTGACCGACGAGGGGATGACGGCCTTCAGGCAGACGAGGTACGAGTCTTTGGCGAGGCCGTCGGCGCCATAGGTCGGGCCCGTGCGGGCCGTGAGCGGGATGACGGTCGGCGCGATGTGGAGGCGAGGGAGGAGAGTGTCGAGCGCGGCCGGCGTGAGGACGCGCTCGAGGTAAGGACGGAGGGTCTGGACGACGAGCGAGTGCAGGTCGCCGGTGACGGCGCCGCCGTGCGACGGGCTGCTCGTGTTGACGAGGTCGAGGAGCGATTGCCCGCCGAGGTGATGCAGGGCCTCGACGACGGCGTCGAGCGTCGTCGTCGGCAAGCTCGAGGCGGCGGGGCGCGCCCGGTCCTGCCGCGGGTCGACGAGCGACGCGAGGTCCGTCATCGGCAGCGAGTGGTGCTGCCGTTCGTCGACGACGACGTGCAGGCCCTCGCCAGGGAGCGCCTGCAGCATGAGGACGCCGCCGTACAGCCGACCGCGCTCGAGCCGCTTGGCGACGCCCGTGCGCGTGAAGCGGTACACGCTGCGGAAGTACTCGAGGACGCGGTCGTTCGGGACGGCGTACGCGCTCGAGGTGATGCGCGCGACGTTGGCCGGCTCGGCAAACACGTAGCCGCGGGCGACGAGCGCGTCGCGCTCGGCGTTGTTGCGCAGGCGACGGGCAAGGATGAGCATCTGGCCCTGCGTCACGACGAACTGGTCGCCCGACGACTTGCTCGAGACCTGATAGTGGCCGCTGCGCACGTCAAGTCGAGAAATTGTCAGTCGGCGGGTCACAAAGGTCGGGGGGGACGGGAGAAAGGAGGGAGGGGGACGCACATCTTGAGGATGCTGTCGTACAGCACGCCGAGCGCCTTGAGGTTGGGCGCGCCCGTCAACTCGCTCGCGATCTCCTCGCCGGCCATCTCGAAGCTGAGGACGCTGCGCCGCAAGCCCTCGGCCTCGGACCCGGTCATCTCGTCGTCGGCCTCGCTCAGCCGACCCGCGCCGACGCCCTCGCCCGTCCTGCTCGCGGCACCGACGCCGCCGAACGACGTCGCGTTGACATCGTCGCCGACGGCTGCGGCCTCGCCGGGCTGCTTCTGCGAGCGCCAGGCCCACGACATCTTGAGAAAGGCGACAAAGGCCGGGTCCGAGCGCTGCAGCTTGACCTTGTTGGCGTCGAGGCGCAGGCGGTTGCCCGACGTGATGACGTGCCAGATGCTGAACTTGTCCTGCTCGTTGGTGCGGCTCGGGTAGATCTTGGCCGACGGGAGGAGGCCCGAGTCCGGGTGCACGAGGAGGAGGCCGTGTTGGTCAAAGATGGCCGTCGACAGCATGATGCGGTGGCGGGCCGCCTTCTGGTGCAGGGCGCGCTGTTGACCAAGGTAGGCGAACACGAGGAGGAGGATGCAGCAGATGGGCGCGACGACGCAAATGATGGCGACTGTGGGCGCGAGCGACGACGTCAGGTTCTCTGGCGGCTCGAAGAGGCTCGGGCGAGAGCGAGAGAGGAAGCAGACGACGCACTGATGACCGTCTTGGTGCCCTGGTCCGACCCGGTGCGCAAGTCCTCGCCCTGGATCGCCCAGTAGTGGGTGCCGAGGAGGGCGACAAAGTGCATGAGGGTGACGCCGACGGCGAGGATGCCGGCGACGAGGACGCGCTTGTACCACGAGTGCTGGAGCTTGGGGCGAAAGATGACGAACAGGATGTACAGGCCGACCGTGACGCAGAACATGGCGATGAGGACCGACAGGAGGATGGTCCACCACGAGTTGGTGACCCGAGGGACCGAGTTGATCGACACCTGGCCGATGTAGTCTGCGTCCACGCACCGAGTGAGCTCGAGACGCTCGACTGTCGAGAGAAGGAGAGCGAGAAGGCGGGGACGCACGCATGGCAGCGATTCCTCCTCCGCAGACGATGCCGGCGAGCAGAATCTTGGACACGCCCCACAGAGACACCTTGGCCGCACCGACGCCGAACTCGCCGTCGTCGACCGTCGTGTCGTCCTCGTCGTCCACCTCGGTGCGCTCGCGCCGCTTGTCGGCCGCGGTCGACGAACGCCCGCCGCCGGTCCCGTCGCGCTTGGGCAACGAGACGCTGAACGCCGACGGGTCACTCTGCCGACCGTGCGGCAGGTTGAAGCGCGTCTGCTGGTCCGGGCCGGGCGGCGAGGGCGCCGGCGCGACCTTGAGGTCCGGGTCGAACGCGCCGCCGGTCGCGAGGTGCATGTCCTTGCGGTCGACGCCGTCGGTCGCGGCCACGTCGTCGTACTCGGGCGCGACGACCGTGCCCTTCTCCTCGCCCGAGGCCGACGAGCCGTACTCCTCGTCGACGACGGGAGGGCGCCACCGTGGCGCGTTGAACCGCAGGCCGATGAACGAGAAGGCGATGATCATCGAGATGCACGACACGACGAGCGACAAGATGGTGAAGCCGGCGTTGTACGACAGGGGCGCGCCGGTGCCCTGCCAGGGCGGAGGAAAGCGCAGGGTGACGGCTTGGTTGCCGACCTGCGACGACGAGGTGCGATGTCAGTCTCGCGAGGTCCGGCCGAGGCAGGACCGAGAGAGAGAGAGAGGCGCGACGCACAAAGTGCATGCCGAACGTCGCCGTCGAGCCGAACGCGATGCCGGCGCCGCACAGGAGCATGACGTTCCACACGCCCGCGCTGCCCGTGCGCTTGAGGAGCATCTCGAGGGTCGTCCATGCGCCGACGAACGACACGAGGTAGCTCAGGACGACGTAGCCGCCGTTGTAGTGCGCCGAGAGCTCGATCCAGTCCTGCTGGCCGTCCATCGTGGTCGGGCCGGAGATGCGAGAGGGGAGGGAGGGTTGGCGAAGGTGGTCGGCGGTCGTGGGCGAGTCGAGGGCGCCTGGTGGGTAGTTGGTCTGCTGGCGAGGGCAGCTGCCCCTCCGTCGTCGCTGCCGCAGAGGCGCTGGTGGCGCGCGGGCGCGGGCGCGCTGGGCGAGTGTGCGGAGGCGGTCCGGGGCGGGGAAGGTGCTGCTGGTCGGTGTCGAGCGAGGGCGCGCCGCTGCTGATGCTCGAGTGTGTGCTGCGACTGCCCTGGGCGACGGTGCAGCTCGCTGTGGCACAGAGCAAGCCGACTTTGAGGGCGCAGGAAGCGGTCGCTCTCTCCCGCGCCTGCGAGTCGAGCCTCGTCGAGCCTCGAAGAGCACCGCATCGGATCAGGAAGGTCCACTCGCCAGGCTCGGCTCGATCACGCTCGTAAGAAGCTTGCCGCCCGCTTCATTACACTCTCTAAACAAAGCTCTCGAAGCCTCGCCAGGCTGCGCTCGTACCAGCTGCTACCGCTCGAGCCCCTGGACGCCTTGCATGCGACGGTGGCAGCTCGCGCTCGGGAGGAGAGCTCTCAGGACCTGCTCAATTGCGGAGCCTCTTTCAATCTAGCTAGCGCGAGCGCGGGCGAAACCTTGTCGACAAGCGCTGCCTGCACCCGCGGGAAGTGCGCTCGCTCAAACGCGGCCGGGCCGCGCGCGCTCGGGTTGCTCTCCTTCGAATCCACAGCTCCACGAGCCGCTGTCGTCGCCTTCGACTTTGCCTCTCGCTTGCTTTCAAGGCGACCCGCTCTCTCTGCTCGCCTGCTCGCCCTGCTGACGTTGGGCGGCTCGGTGCTTGCGACCGGCGTCCATCGTCTCGGTCTCCGCTTGGTTCATCGACACGCTCGAGGCGCGTCAAGGACAGGAGAGAGGAGACGGACGCACGGACAGCGGCTCAGGCCCCCGCGCCGAATCCGTCCCGGCTCGGCGTTTCCCTCTCGCTCGTCTCGTGCTTGCTCTCGCGCGCTGCATCTGCGCCGGCGCTCCTCGCACTCGAGTCGAAGCCAGTCCGACGCACACGCGCCGCACCACCGCGCGAGCTTCCGCCGCTCACCGCCGACCAACCTCTCGACGCACGCGCCGCCTCCTTCGTCCGCCCGCGAACCTCGCCCCGGCTCGCCACCACCCTCGCGCCGCCATGGCCGACTCTATCCAGTCGCTCGTCGAGGGCATCCTGAGCAACCTTCCCGAGGGCGCCAACCCGTGGTCAATCTTGCGCGCGACCCTCACCGCCCAAGTTCGACCCGACCTCGGCCGCGCCTTTCGCACGCAGCTCTACGTCTGCAGCGCGCTCGTTGCAGCGTACGTGACACTGTCCTCTTTGCGGTGGAGCGAGCTGACCGACCGCCTTCCCCGCAGGATCACTCTCGTCCTCATCGCGTGCATGGTCGCCAAGTGGAGACAAGGGACCTACTGGCTCTTCCGCATCCACCGAGCGACGGGCGGCCGCTTCCTCGTCGTTCACTACGCGAGCTCCTGGACGTGCGTCCACCTCTCACTTTCTTGGTGAGGTGAGGCGCAAGCGGCGACTGACTTGCCCGCCATCGCAGAACGGTGATCATTCTTTTCTTTGGCCTCCTCCAAGGTTACATCTGGCAGACGGTCAAATACACGTCGGGCGACCCAGTCCTGAACTCGGACCTCTGGTGCGTCGTCCCTCTTGCCTCCTCTCGCAGCCTCGTACCGGTCACCGACCCGACGTCTCTTTTCCGCCCCCTCTCGCAGGCGCATGTGCGTGTGGTGGCCCGGCTGGCTCGCCTTTTGGCTCGCCGCATGGTCCCTGCGTGTCTCTCGTGCGTCGCGGGCCCGTTCGTCCTGCCGCTCGGACCCTCGAAACTGACTCTCCCTCGTCCGCCCCGCTCGCCCTCGCCGTACAGACGTCCTTCACCTCGACTCGTCGGGCCGTCCCTCGCGCGCCATGTACTCGCAGGCCTGGTTCATCAACAGCGGCGGCGTCCTCGTTCCCGCGCTGTCGGCAACGACCATCGCCATCTTGTCGTGGCAGGCCCACGAGCGCTACGTCGAGGCCATGAAGCGCTTCTCGCTCATCGACTCGACGCTCGCCGCCGCCGAGATGGACTAGTGCGTCCGCGTCCCGAATCTCGCTCGACCTTGAGCGCGCGCGCACTGACCTCACCCTTGCGCACTCAGCTCTCGCCAGATCGACACGTCCGACGTCATGAGCAGCGGTGCCCTGCAGCTTGCGGCCGACTTTGCGTCCTCGTTGTCGTCCTTTGGCGAGTGCGTCGCCGTCCTTCCTCGTCCGTCCTCGCCCGCAGACAGTTCGGCACTGACCCTGGCCGCCGGGTCTTTTCCTCGCGCAGCTTCTTCCGTGGCGGTGCGTCTCGAATCCTTCACCCTCTACCTCTACCAAGGTTGATCTGACGAGTTCGCTCTGTTCGCAGTCTTCTGGGTGCGCGCCGCCGCCCCCCTCCCTCTCTCCCACCGCGCCCTCCCTTTCTGACCTCGTCCCCTCCCGCACCCAGGCGTATTTTGGCTTCACCGTCCTCCTCGAGGGCATCCTCATCCTCACGACCATCTTCCACCTGCGCGAGCTGCGCCGCACCATGGGCGACCTCCGTGGAAGGGCCCAGCAGTCGGTCGAGGCTCGTGCGCAAGGCGACATGATCGAGCAAGGGTACCGCAGCTTGCGCAACATTACCGCCGCTGTCGTCGCGTGCTGCACGTACGTCCCCTTGTCCTCTCGTCATCGTCGTCGTCGTCCTCGTCCTCGGCGACGCCCCCGACCCGAGTTGCGACTCGCGCTCACCCTCTTCGTGACCACGCAGCGCCGTCAACATCCTCTTTGCGTACGTCGCCATCGCGGGCCGCAAGGTCATCAACGACAAGAAGTACTCGGAGGTGGCGTCGCTCCTGCCGTTGTGGCTCTTTTCCCTCCTCGGCCTCCCGCTGTCCCTCCTCTTCCTGCGCCGCATCCTCTCGAGCGCCCCCGCCCGGGCCTCTCGCGAGCCCTCGCCCTCGACGCAAGAGCAGGGCTCGGCGCACGCCGTCCACACCGGCGCCCACTCGACGCCGTCGACGGCTGCGGGCGACCACAAGGCGTCGACGCCGGTCGAGGAGTACGCCATGGCGTCGCTCGGCTCGCTCTCGCCGCAGCACGCGGTCGCCAAGACGGACGAGTACGCGTCGCTCCGGCAGGCGAGCCCGTCGCTGAGCGCCGGGAGCGACGCCCAGCTCGTGTCGACGGCCGGCGAGCTGCCGTTCTTCGCGAGCTACGAGACGAGGGCGCCGCCGGCCCAGGACGTCGAGGAGGTGCACCCGGCTGAGAAGGGCAGCGGCAGGTGGGGCTCTCGCAAGGCGGCGGCAGGGCGCAAGTAGACAGAGGGTCCGTGCGGCGTCTCTCGTAGCCTCCCTTTCCTCTCTCACCCCCGTTCTCTCTCCTTTTTATCGTTGCACACTCGTTCTTCCCTCGCGTCTGAGAGAGAGGCAGAGAAGGTCGCCTCGCTCTCGCTGCCCTCGCTGCGCTCGAGCCTCGGCTCCACGCCGCTCGAGAAGGTCGACCCGCTCGTCGGTGCTCATCCTCTTGCTCTCGCTAGCGCGGCTCTCGCTCTCGCTCTCCTCTCCTCGAGAGAAACAGAGACGGACCAAGAGTGTATCGAGTTGCGAAAGGCTTCTCTACGGCGCGACGACGACGTACTTGGGCTTGTTGCGCCGACCTGCTCGCGCGCCACCCTCGACCGGCGTCGCACCGCCTGACCGACTCGGCGGGCGCGAGTCGCTGCGCAAGTCGGCGCTCGTTGCTGAACGCGAGAGAGGAGGCGGGCCCGTGGTCTGAGAGCGGGGCGGCATCGACGGGACGGGCGGGATGTTGTCGCCGCCGCCTGCGCCGAACCGGCTCGAGTTGCTGTTGCGCAGGGCCTTGCTCGGCGATGCCGTGGCGGCACGAGGAGGCGGCACGATCGTCGGTGGCGCCTCGACCTTGTCGCCCTTGTTGATCCACCGCTTGGCCTTCTCGTCGTAGTACAGGCTCGTCTTCTCGCCGAGGTTGGCCCGCACTGGGCCCGGGCCGTTGGCCGGACTCGGCTCGCGCTTGAACCACCCGCCGAGCCAGCTCTTGGACGGCTTGATCGCTGTGGCGGGCGACAGAGAGAGTCAGTCGACGGTCGCCGGTACGCAGAGAGAGAGGGAGAGAGAGAGCAGGGCGTACAGGGCTTGTCGTCGTGTCCAGGGCCAGGCTTCGAGTCGGTGCCCGTCGTCGACGACGAACCAGCAGCGCCGCCCGACTCGCCCGGGCGCTCCTTGGTCGGCGTCGAGCCGCCCTCCTCGGCCTCGAGCTCCTCGTCGAGAGGGTCGAACGCGGGCTTCTTCGACTTGGCGTTGCCGAGGCCGAGGTCGGCGAGCTCCTCGTTGGTCGTCATGCGGCGGTGCGTCTGCTGCTGCTGCTGCTGCTGGGTGCGGCTGCTCGACGAGTGCGGCGCCGGCGAGACGGACGGCGTGAGGTGCGCCATGGGCGAGATGAAGCCCGACTCGTCCTCGTGCAGGTGCTCGTCGACGGCGGCAAACTGCGGCCGACGAGCCGACGCCGGTGCGCCGTCGCGGTCGCGCTCGCGCTCTCGCCGCTGCGGCGAGTCGGTAAAAGTCTCGGCGATGCGCGGCACATCGGACGAGCGCTCGTCGCTGTCGCCGCCACCGCCGCCGCCACGCTTGGCCGAGGGCGGTGTCGCAAGCCAGGACGGCGGCGGCGCGGTCG
Organism: Rhodotorula graminis WP1; assembly: GCF_001329695.1. Taxonomy (NCBI): domain Eukaryota; kingdom Fungi; phylum Basidiomycota; class Microbotryomycetes; order Sporidiobolales; family Sporidiobolaceae; genus Rhodotorula; species Rhodotorula graminis. The sequence goes on from NW_017264934.1 coordinate 614,342, forward strand.
GGTTGTAGTCGTACCCGGCGAACGCGCCGAGCGACGACGACCGCGCATGGTGCGTCTTGAATGGCGCGCGCTTGACGGGCGGCGGGCCCGGCGACAGGTGGTGCTGCTGCTGATGCGGCTGGTGCTGCGACGGCGGCGGCTGGTGGTACGGCGGCGCCGCGAGAGGCGAGCTCGCACGCTGCGCCGAGAGAGGACGCGCCGGCGGGTTGGCGTGGAGGAAGTTGGAACCGGCGAGGTCGGTCGACGACTGGGTGCGCGACAGTGTGCCCGAGTTGGACCCTGGCGCGATCGAGCTAAAGTGCGAGAAGGCACCGACGGCCTGGCCGTTCGTCGCCTTCTGCACCTCGGCCTTGGCCGCGAGCTGCTGGGCGCTCGGCTCGTCGTCGCCGGCGACAAACTTGTTGAACCCGCCCTCGAAGGTGGACCAGAGCGAGTTGACGGTCGGCCGGGGCACCTTGCGGGCGATCCACGAGCCGCCCTCCTTGGCGTTGTGCGACGCGCCGAGGCGCTCCGACAGGGCCTTGATCTGGGCGACGAGGCGTGGGTGGTAGAACGGCGACGGCTTGGTCGCGAGCTTGAGCGTGTTGACGATGGCCTCGGTGTACCTGGCGGGGCAGGGGCGCACTCGTCAGGGGGGAACCGCTCGCAACGAGGCGGACGACGTAAAGGGAGGGAGGACGCACTTGTGGGCCTGCGAGGCGTGACCGGCGTCGGCGAGCGCCGCAGCGTGGTACAGGCGGAAGGCCTGCAGGTGCGGGAACCCGGCGAACGGCTCGTGGCCCTTGGCGACCGGGACGAGCGACAGGGCAAACTCGACGAGCTCGGTGAGCTGGACGCTCTCGAGCTCGATGCTGCCGCCGACGGTCGACGAGTTCGAGCCGACGAGGGTGATGCGCGAGCCGGGCAGGCCAAAGCCCATCGACAGGGACGTCTGCGGCGACAGGAGGTAGCTGCGGACGAGGAGGAGGAGGAAGGAAGGCGACGGTCAGGGCCTCTTCGACAACTGGCAAGAGAGTGGGAGAGTGAGAGAGAGGTCGGGCGCACCAGATGTGGGCGGCGTCGGTCCACCCGTTGCTGGCGAGAGCGTCACCGAGCGACGTGAGCGCGCCCGAGTCGCCGGCGGTGCGGTTGGCGACAATCATGCCGACCGTCTCCTGCCACTTGGCGAGCGTGTGCTCGGGCAACTTGGCCGCAGCGTCGCTCGGGACGCGCGAGAGCGGCACTGATGCGGCGCCGTTGCCGACAGGAGCCGCCGGGAGCAGGCCGGGCGTCGGCGGCCCGAGCGCTCGAGGCGGGATGAACTGGTGGACTGCGGCGGCGGCACGAGAGGGCACGGTGTCAGTGCGAGGGGTCGGGCGAGGAACCCGAGGAAAGAGAGAGAGAGAGAGGGACGCACTCGACTCGGACCCGAGGCCGGCAAACATGCCGTACGCGACCCGGAGCGCCTCGCGACCTTCTGCGCCGGGCCCTGCGCCCTCGGGCGACAACTCGGACCGCAGGAACTCGGTCGTGACGTCCTTCCAGCAGTCGGTGTCGACGCAGCTCGCGATGATGAACGCGTGCGCCCACATCTTGTTGTCGAGGGCGTACGCGACCGCCTCGCGCCGCTCGCCGCGCAGGAGGAACTTGGACATGTCGTCGAGGTTGCTCGCGCTGACGCCGTACGTGACGAACGGCGCGTCCGAGCCGGCCGAGCCTCCTCGCGAGGCGGCGGCGGCGGCGAGCTGGTCGGCGGTCGGCAGCGTGCCGCTTTCATCGCCGTCGGCCGGAGCGAACAGGGCCCGGACGGCGTCATCGACGGTTGCCCTGCATGTAGAAGGAGGCGAGAGTAAGTAAAGAGAACGTGTGGCAGATGCGACAGGAGAAGAGAGGGAGGAGGACGCACGAGCCAACGAGCTTGCCCTCGTTCTCGAGCATGATGCGCACGAGCTTGACGAGTAGCAGGCGGGTCTCGACCTTGCGCTGCGCGTCCTGCGCGCCGTCGTCGTCGCCGTGCCCGAGCGGCGCCGCGCCTCGCGCATAGTGCGCCTCCTGCTCGAGCTCGCCGATGCGCTGCGACAGCCACGCGACGGCCTCCTTGCGCTTCTTGCCCGCGTTGGCCTTGCCGCCGTCGGCAAAGATGGGGCCCGGGAACGTCGACGAGGCGCCCTCGGTGGCCGACAACGGCACGACGTCGGCGAGCTTGCGGATGTGGACGGTCGTGGGCGACGACGACGAGGACGACGACGAGGATCCGGCCGGCGCGACGACGCCGTACGGGTTCGAGCTGTCCATGCCGTACGATGGCCGGCCGCCGTTGGGGAACACGAGGACGAGCTTGCCGCCAAAGCCGAACGAGGCGATCGGGGCCGTCCGGCGCTCGAGGCCGAGGTCGACGGGAGGAGCGGCCGGGGTGGATCCGGGGCGCGAGACGGGCGCAGCGGCTTGCTGCGGCGCGTACGGGTTGTACGGCTGCTGCTGCTGCTGCTGCTCGCGAGCAGGTGGAGGGGGCTGGGCGTAGGGCGAGAACGAGTCGACGGGCCGGCTCGGCGGCGCGTCGTACGAGTTGGCTCGAGCCATCGACGACGCTGCAGGGGGCTGCGAAGGAGCAGCGTTGCGAGGCGACGGCGCGTAGCCCGACGAGGGCGCACCGCGCTGTTGGGGCGCAGGTGGCGTGGACGTCGACTCGCGCGAGGACACGTCGCGAGGGCGGTACTGGTTCGATGGCGGCGGCGCGTACGGGCTGCTGCGCTGCTGGCTCTGCGGCGCGTACGGGTCGTGCTGCTGCTGCTGCTGCTGCTGAGGCGGCCGAGGCTGGTAGCCCGACGAGATGTAGTCGTACCCGGCGGCGCGCCACTCGCCGCCGTACTGCGAGCTCGGCGTCGTCAGGCCCGTCTGGTCGTCGTCGTGCGGGTGGTACACGATCGAGTCGTCGCCGCCGAACTGGCTGTCGCCCGCCTGCGTCGTGGTCGTCGCCGTCGTCGCGTGCTCGTCCGAGGGCGACCCGGCGCCGTACGAGTCCTCATGCTCGGACGGCTCGGGCGTCTCCTCGATGCCGGCCATCGGCATGGGCGACGAGCGCCCGCCGGCGTACGCGTACGGGTCGTGGCGGCGGTCCGAGGGCCGCACCTCGGGGCTCGGCGCCTGGAACTGGAGCTGCGGGACCTGGCCGCCTCGGTCCGGCGACGCCGGCGGCTGCATGTGGGCAGGGATGCCGTTGCGAGGCGGCGCAGGCCCGCGCTGCTGCTGCTGCTGCTGTGGCGGTGGCTGCTGAGCGCGAGGAGGCTGCTGCTGCAGAGGAGGGCGAGCTTGGGCGGCCGGCGGCTGACCCGGCTGGCCGCGAGGTGGCGGCCCGGCACGAGCAGGCGGCGCCTGCCCCTTTGCTGGCGGCGGCGCACCTCCAGGCCCTCGCGGCGGTGGCCCGGCGCCGCCCGAGCGAGGCGGTGGAGCGCCGCCCTGCTGCTGCTGCTGAGGACGCTGCGGGGCAGGGCCGGCGCCCTGACGCTGCGGCGGCGGGCCCTGCGACCGCGCGTCGCGGTTACCGCCGAGCGACATGGCGGCGAGGTCGTCGGCGAGGTCGGGCTCGCTGCGGCGCGACGGCGGGGGCGCCGTGCGGGCCGACGGGTGGCCGCGCTGCGGCGGCGGCGGGCCACGCTGGTCGTGCTCCTCCTGCTTGGGCATGACGGGCTCCTCGGGCTCGGTCTTGGGGTCTGTACGCAGGTGGGCGAGGTATGTCAGTCACGGCGCGGGACCGACGATCGGCAGGAGAGAGAGAGAGAGATGGACGCACAGAACGGCGGCCTCGCAGTCGTCGGCGTTGTCGCCTGCATCCAGCTCGGCACGTGCTCCTGCGCCTCGTCGCCCTGACCGGCCTCGGCCTGCGGCAGCTCGTCCTCCTCGTCCTCCTCCTTGATCTGGTCCTCGACCGTCTTGGGCGGCTCGTACGAGCTCGTCGGCGGGCCCGACGGCAGCGCGCCGTACGGCGAGTCGCTCCCGAACGCCGACGCGCCGCGCTGGTGCGGCGCACGGGCGACGGGAGGGCGCAGGACCGACGCCGAGTCGGGACCGCCCTTGCGCTGCGACGGTGGGAGGACCGGCTGCGCCGGCGGCGGGGCGGCGTACGGCGACGCTGCCGCCGCAGGGGCACGCTTGGGCGTCGGCAAGGGCACGGGCGCAGGTGCGGGCGCGGGTGCGGGCTCGACGGCCGGGGCAGGCTTGCGCTGCGGCGGCTGGCGGCGCTGCTCTGGCTCGTAGTCCTGCGGCTGGCCCGCGACAGGCCGCTCGGCGGCGGCGGGCGCGCGAGCTGCACGAGGCTCGTCGTGCACCTGCCGAGGCGCCTGCTGAGGCTGCTGCGCCCGCTGAGGAGGCGGAGCGTTCCTCGGCGGCGGGACGTCGTACGCCGCGCCGGCCGACGGCTGCTGCCGAGGCGGCGGCGCCTGCTTCTGCGCCGACGCGGGCAGAGGCCTCGAGCGCGGCGGTGGCGAAGCGAGCGCGACGGCCGCCTCGGTGCGCGGCGACGCCATCTGCGACGGCGTCGTCTGCTTGGGCGACGGCGCGGCCGCCTCGACCTGGGCGCGAGCGGGCGTCGCCTGGAGCGGCGGCGGGACGTTGTTGCGCCTGGGCGGCGGCGCGGCGGCGGCGGCGGCGGCGGCAGGCGTCGCGCGAGGAGGCGGGGCAGCGGCGGGCGCCGGCTGCTGCTGCTGCTGCTGCTGCCTCGACGACGTGTTGCTCGCCGCCGACGACGACCGAGGCGGGGGCGACAGGGCCGTCGTGCGCGAGGGAGGCGCGACGCCCTGGTGCGCTTGCGGGAGCTGCTGCGCCTGGACGGGCGGCGACCGCGTCGACGAGTACGGGTCAAACGAGTCGGCCTTCTGCAGCGTCGGCGACGCGTACGGGTCGTACGCCGGCTGCTGTCGGCGCTGCTGCTGCGGCGCGCCTCGCGTCGGCGCGTACGGGTCGTGCGGCGGCTCGGTGTCGGCCGACTGACCGAACGACGAGAACGAGCTGTACTGCTGCTGCGCGAGCGGCGGCGAGTACGCGGCACGGGCAGGAGGTGGAGCTGCGGCCGCACGAGGCGCCGGGGCAGGTGCAGGGGCGGACGAGGCGGGCGGCGGCGGCGCGTACGGGTCGTAGGCCTGCTGCTGCTGCTGCTGCTGACCGTACGAGTCGTGCTGCGGCTGGTCCCACCCGCTCGGCGCGTACGAGTCGTCGGCGCGCGGCGTCGGCGCCCCGAACGGCTCCTGGCTCGCGCCGTACTCGTCCTCGCCGCCGTACGCGCCCTCGCCGCCGTACGCGTCGGGCGCGTAGCTGTCACCCGAGTAGCCGTGGCCCGACGAGTAGTCGTTCTGCTGCGGCTCCTGCTGCGGCTGCGACGACGGCTCGGGAGCGGCGTAGCCGTCCGAGGTGAACGCGCCGTAGCCGTCGTCGGCGTACGGGTCCGAGGCGTACGGGTCGTTGGCGTACGGGTCGACGTCGTCTTGCTGCGACGGGGCCGACTGGTGCTGATGCTGGTTCTGGTCCTGGTCGCCCGCCTGCGCGCCGTACTCGCCGCCGCCGCCGCCGGCGTTGTAGTCGCCGTAGTCTTGCTGGGCGTACGCGCCGTAGCCGTCGTCGGCGAACGCGCCGTAGCCGTTGTCCTCGTACTGGTCCTGCTGCTGCTGCTGGTGTTGGTCGTGACCGTACTCGTGCTGCTGGGCGGTGTCGTCCTGCTGGCCCTGCGCGGCCTCGTCCGGGTTGTAGTTGGGGTCAGGGTCGTACGAGTTGGTGTGCGGGTTGTAGACCCAGCCGGGGTAGTACGGCGCCTCGAATTGGCCCTGCTGCTGCTGCTGCTCGTGGAGGTGGCCGTACGACGACGAGTCGGCGCCGGGGTCGTCGAAGCCGCGGTCGTTGCGGCTCATCTCGGGCGACGACAGGGGCTCGTCCTTCTCGCTGACGGTACTCAGCGAGTGGCCGTGGTGCTCCTGGTACGGCGCGCCGTAGTACTGCTGCTGCTGCTGCTGAGGGTGCTGCTGAGGGTGGTGGGCCGAGGACGAGGTTGCAGGCGAGGGGGCGTAAGGGTCGTGCGGCTGCTGCGGGTAGTGGTGTTGGTCGTGCTGCGGAGGGCCGTAGGAGTACCCTTGGCCCTGTCTGCTCATCTGCGGCGAGGGGGAGGTTGCCGTCAGAGTCGGGCTCCACGTCGAGGGGGCGGCAACGAGAGGGGGGGAAAAAGAGGGGACGCACGAAGGCGAGACGGGCTCGGCTGGGTGGATGATGGAGGCTGTCTAGTGCGCGCGACCAGCCAGGTGGACGCGCGAGCGGTGCGGAGAGCAGAGCCGACCTCTAGAGCTCTCCTCCTCCCCTCCTCCTCCCTCTCACTCCTCGTCGTCACGACTGTCCGCTTCAGCGCTCTCTTTGCTACGGCTTGCAGGCTCACCGCCTTCGTCATCCTTGCTCGAGACTGTGCGGCCAAACGCCGGGGCTCGCTCAACCGGTCTCTCGTTGCTTTGCCCCTCTCGCGTGAGCGCCTGCTACGAGCACCCGGGCGAGACGGGCGGCGCTGCTGTTTCGTCGTCGACGACGGGCACCGACTCGAAGCCTGGTCCTGGAAACGACGACAAGCCCTGTGCGTCCTCCTCTCTCTCCCTCTCCCTCTCTTTGCCCGCCGGCGACCGTCGACTGACTCTCTCTGTCGCCCGCCACAGCGATCAAGCCGTCCAAGAGCTGGCTCGGCGGGTGGTTCAAGCGCGAGCCGAGTCCGGCCAACGGCCCGGGCCCAGTGCGGGCCAACCTCGGCGAGAAGACGAGCCTGTACTACGACGAGAAGGCCAAGCGGTGGATCAACAAGGGCGACAAGGTCGAGGCGCCACCGACGATCGTGCCGCCTCCTCGTGCCGCCACGGCATCGCCGAGCAAGGCCCTGCGCAACAGCAACTCGAGCCGGTTCGGCGCAGGCGGCGGCGACAACATCCCGCCCGTCCCGTCGATGCCGCCTCGCTCTCAGACCACGGGCCCGCCTCCTCTCTCGCGTTCAGCAACGAGCGCCGACTTGCGCAGCGACTCGCGCCCGCCGAGTCGGTCAGGCGGTGCGACGCCTGTCGAGGGTGGCGCACGAGCAGGTCGGCGCAACAAGCCCAAGTACGTCGTCGCCGCGCCGTAGAACGAGCTTCTCGCAACTCGATACACTCTTGGTCCGTCTCTGTTTCTCTCGAGGAGAGCGAGAGTTAGAGCTGCGTTAGCGAGAGAAAGAGGATGAGCAGCGACGAGCGGGTCGACCTTCTCAAACCGCGTGGAGCTCAGGCTCGAGCACAGCGACGGCCACTAGAGCGAGGCGGCCTTCTCTGCCTCCTTCTAAGACGCGAGGGAAGAACGAGTGTGCGACGATAAGAAGGAGAGAAAACGAGGGAGGGAGAGGGAAGGGAGGCTAGGAAAGACGCCGCACGGACCCTCTGTCTACTCGCGCCCGCCCGGCTCTCAGTCCCTGCCGCTCTTCTACACCCCTCCCTCGTGCGCAACCGCCTCGCCCAGCTCCCGCACCCCTTCGAGCAGCTCGTCGACGAGCCGCGGGTCCATGAGCCCGTCGTCGACGCCGAGGCAGAGCGTCACCTGCCCGTCCCACGTGAACGCCTCGAGCAGCATGCCCTCGCCGCGGTGCAGGCGCGTGCCGATCGCGACGTCGTGCAGGCGGAGCGTCGGGCCCGACGAGGAGGAGGTCGAGGAGGAGGAGGATGAGGAGGAGGGGGAGGGGAGGGCGAACGAGGTCGGGAGGAGGCGGTCGACGTCGCCGATCACTGCGAGGGTCGAGCGTCAGGTTCGTCGCGTCGGCGAGGAGGAAGAAGAGGGGACGGGACGCACTGCTCGCGTTGAGTGCCGTACGCGGCTCGTTGTACGGGATCGGGTTGCGGCCCGTGCCGTTCCTGTTCCTCGTCGAGCTCGTCCTCTCAGCACGCCGGTCCAGAAGGGAGGAAGGGAGGGGAAGGAAAGAGAGAGAGGGACGCACAAGAGCCGGTCGAGGATCATGGTGTACATGCCCGCGACGAACACGGTCCGCCTCGTGTGCTCCTGCGAGAGGAGCCTCGCAAACTGGGCTTTGGCGAGCCGAGCGCCGCGCAGGACCGTTGCGCCCACGAGGGCACGCTGTGCCGGGTCGGTCGGCGCGTCGAGCGCGAGGGCCGGCATGGCGATGCACCCGAACGTGATGCGGATCGCGCAGTCGGTGGCGGGGTCGCTGCTGCCACGGGGAGCGTGCGCAGGGTCGTCGGCGGCGGCGCCGGCGTCGACGGGAGGCGGCGTGCGCTGGAGGAAGGGGCGGGCGGAAAAGGGGAAGCCGAGGACGACGGGGTGGTACGGCTTGTCGGCGTGTACTCGGCGAAAGATGCGCGCGACCGAGAGCGAGATGAGCGAGTAGAGGAGCATGCCTGCGAACGGGCGAAGAATGTCAGCTCGTCGCGCCCGAGCACGAGAGGGCAGGAAAGGAGAGAGGTGTGCGCACTTGGAGAGATGCCCTCGGTCTTGCAGAGGCGGATGAGCCGCTGCGACGTCTCGCGCTCGAACCGCAGCTGCGGCCACCGGTTCCTCGCCTGCGGCGGCGGCGTCGGCGCTTCGAGTCGAGGAAAGTACAGGGTGCGCGGGAAGCGTCGTTGGCGCGCCATGATGAGCGTGCGCGTGATGGCCCACAGCCACCGTCGCCGGGCCGTCGAGGCGGGCACAGGCGGCGCGGGAGGAAGGGAGGTGGTGGACGACGGGTTCTCGGTCGGCTGGACGGGAACGGTCGGCGTCGGGCTCGACAGCGGGATCGACGGGTACAGCTCCTCGTTGGCGAGCGGCAGGTGCGACGCGAGCTCGTTCTCGGGGAGGACGACGCGCCATGCCGTCGCGACGTCGGCCGGGACGTCCCACGCCTCGACCTCGCGCGTACCGTCGAGGAAGGACGACAGGGAGAGACACGGCGCCGACGAGGGCGCCTCAGGTAGCTCGGGCGACGAGGCGAGCGAGAAGAGCTCGTTGACGAGCTTGAAGACGGACAGGCCGTCCGAGATCTGCGGCGACGGTGGTCCGCAGTGAGCGCGCCTGTGGCCGAGAGCTGCCCGGAATAGAGCGAGGGAGCAAAGCGACGCACCACGTGCGAGATGACGAGGACGAAGCCGAGCTCGAGCGGCTCGCGCTCGCTGCGCACGACGACGAGGCGCGCGAGGCACTCGTCCTGCGCGAGGAGCGCTCGCGGTCCGTTCAGGACGTAGCGGTCCTGCACCTCGTCTGCCGCCGCCTGCACCGACTCGCCGTCCTCGACCGAGTGCACGAGAAGCGTCTGCGCGGCTTGCGACAGGGCCTCGGCGGCGTCGAGCGGCGGGACGAGGACGAACTCGCGCGAGTCGACGAGCGGGATCGGCGCGTGCTTGCCTTGGGGCGCGTCGCGCACGGTGCAGGCGAGGAGCGGGTGCTTGGCTCGGAGGGACGCCCAGGCGAGGAGCAGGCGCGACAGGAAGGCGGTCGTGGCGGCGTGCGGCGGGTCGAGGTTGAGGTCGAGGGTGAGGGCGAGGCGGACGAACGTGTCGCTCTGGCCGTCTCGCTGAGTCGCCTTGTCGAACTTGGCCTCGAGGATGCCGAGCGCGCGCGTCCACTGCTGTCGTCGGTTTTGCGGGAGGTCGTCGTCGTCGTCACCGGTCGCGAGTGGAGGAGGAGGCGGTCGGCGGTCGGCGGCGGTTGCGGGCGAGAAGGGCTCGCTGGACCAGCGGTGCCCGGCGAGGTACCCAGGCCACGTCGAGAAGCTCATCGAGCGTGCGAGGCGAGGGGCAGAGGAGCAAGTGCCACGAGCCAGATCTCTCATCTCTCGCCCGGCCGGCCCGACGGCGCAGTCTCACAAAAACACAAACGAGTTGCAGCACGAAAGGCCTCACAGCCTGGCCTTGTTCGGCTGCCGCGGGTACGTCTTCTCGAGGAACTGTAGCAAGTGCTGCGCCGCGTCGTCCGGCTTCTCGTGCACGAGGAGGTGGCCCGCGCCCTCGACCCTCGACCACGAGGCGTGCGGAATGGCGTCGCGCAGGACCCAGGCGATGTTGTCCTCGTCGACGACGGACCGACCCTTGTCGGCCCAGATAAAGTGCGCCGGCAGCGACGCCGGGATAAGCTGCAGCCGGGTGGCGGCGCGGCGAGCGGCAACCGCCATCGGGTCCATAAAGGTGAGCTGTCGCGCGAGGGAACGACGGCGTCAGGTGCCGGCTCGTGCGTGACGAGAGCGAGAGAGAGAGACGTTGGGCTCACCGCCTCGTTCCTCGCCGTCACCTTGAGCGCGACGCCGTCGGCGACGTCGACGAGTCCATGCTCGACGTAGCCCTCGAGCACGCGCGGGTCCCAACTCTGGAAGAACGGCTTCTTGACGAACCCGTCTCGCGCCTCGGCCCTCGTCTTCCACGTCTCGCGTCGCATGAGCGCGCCCGTCGTGAGGCGCGTCATGGCGCGCGTGCTGTTGCTCGGGTCGGGCAGGACCGGGTCGACAAACACGAGCGACGAGAAGAGGGCGGGCAGGGCCGATGCGGCGTAGGCGGTCGCGCCGCCCCCGAGAGAGTGGCCGATGCCGACGATGAGGCGGCCGCGGTAGGTGCGAGCGGCGGCGAGTGGTGGGCCTGGAGGCAGAGACGGCTGGTTGTCGAGGAGGTGCAGGTGGGCGGGGACGTCGGGCGCCGGGCTGAGCAGGCCAGTCGACGAGGACGGCGAGTCGCCGTACGAGAGGATAAAGTTGAGCAAGTCGCGACCGTGATCGGCCCAGTTGACTGCGCCAGGAGAATGCCGGGTCAGTCGGCGACAGCGGGACGAGGACGCAGGAGGGAGACAGGCTCGACGCACAGACCTCGCCCAGCACCGGCTCGTTCAGGACGCCCGCATCTCCCTGGTTGATGCAGTCGAGCGCCCACACCTCGTCGATCGGCAGCGACTTGCCGCCGACCTCGGCTCGCTCGAGCAACGTCGCGAGGAGCGGCTCCCACACCTCTGCGTGCGGGACGAACAGGGTCAGCTCCCGCGCGCTCGCCGCTTCCCACTATGCAGAGAGAGCTTGTGCGCACCTCTGTAGAAGCCGTTGGCGTGCGAGAACACGAGCGTGAGCCCTCGTTGCTCGCCCTCGCCGCTCCTCCTCGCCGTCGCCGCCGGGCGGTACCGGTTCGCGACCGTGACGAGCTGCTCCTGCTGGTCAAGCTCGTGCGTGTCGTCGACGCTGATCGGCTGCTTGAACGCCTCGACCTGGGGCGCGACGAGCGTCGCGAGGGCGCGCTCAGGGTCGGCGCGCTGGCCGGTCGCCGGGTCGACGGCCGGGTTGATGCGCAGCTCGTGCGGGTGCTTGGTGCTGTGGGCGTACGAGCGCGGGAACGCAGCGGGGACGATGACCGTCTCGCAGACCCAGCCTGGGTGGATGGGCGGTCGAGGGCGAGTTGTGGTGCTGCCTCCGAGGTCGATGGAGAGCGGCTTTGGTGGGAGGAGCGGCAGCAAGGGCCCGCTCAGGGGCTTGGCCTGCTGCTCGATGTCGGCGGCGAGCATGGTGGTAGCAGCAGGAGGAGCAGAGCAGCAGTTGGCTGAGCGAGACCAGACGACCTCTCAGCGACCGGCCCGCGGCACGGCGGACCCGGCTACCTCTACCGACTGCGTCGAGCGCTCTCGCCGTCCTGCACGGTGCGATAAAAGGGATCTATTCACATCAGTCTACAGCGTCGTGCCGTCCTTGCGGTGCAGCGCGTCCCGCCCCGACCCGCCGCCGCCGCCGCCGCCGCTCTGACCCGTCACCTCCTCGACCGCCTCGTGCGCATCCACGTCCCGCACGTCCCTCTTCCTTGCCGCCCCTCCCCCTCCTCCACCGCCACTTTGGCCCGCCCTACCGCCCGTCCCCGCCCCAACCGGCCCCGCCCTCCACCTCGTCGCGCTCGTCAGGTTGTCGTCCCTCGTCGCGCGCGCCGAGCGCAGGAAGAGCTGCGACCGGCGCGCGCGGATGAGGCGCACCCAGCAGATGGCCGTGATGCCCATCATGAGAGACGCCATCGATGTGACGGCCCAGTAGAAGGCCGACGGGTGCTCCTCGAGGCCGCTCGAGAGGTTCATGCCTGTGCGCGCGAGGGACGAGCGGGGCGGCGCAGTGAGCGACTCGGTCGCTCCGGGCGGCGAACGAGGCACAAGAGGGAGAGAGAGGGCGGGAGAGAGGGACGGACCGAAGAAGCCTGCGACCGTCGCACCGGCACCGAGCGCCAAAGTCCCGATAGCAGTCTGCGCGCGAGATGAGGCCCGAGTGAGCGAATTTGCGCCTTTTTGAGGCTCGCGGGTGCACGAGAGAGAGGCAGGGAAGGATAGAACGCCCGAAAAGCGACCTACCTGCAACTCAAGATTCTGTAATCGTACGCGGGTGCTTGCGAGCACCAGGGAGATATTGTTGTCGACCTCGGAGAGCAAAGTAGACAGGCGCTCGCACGACTCGCTCGTTTCGTCGAGGCGGCGCTCGTCTTTGGGTGGGAAGAGAGCGGCGAGTCAGTCTGGGGTGTCGGGAGGGAGGAAGGGACGGGGGGAGCGACGCACAGTACTCTAGAAGCAGCTCGGCCTGCTGGTGGTCGTCGATCGAGCGCTTGACGCCGTTGACCTTGTCGGTGAGGTACATGTTGGCGAGGTCCTCGTCTGCGAGTCGGGCGGACGAGGGCGAGTCAGTCAGGGACGGACGAGGCCTTCGTCCCGCGTCTCTCTCGCCCGAGACGCACACAGAGAGAGAGAGAGAGGGTGAAGCGGACGCACCCTCGCCAAGGACGGTCGACAGAGCGCTCTGCATTGCGCGCCCGCTCATCAAGCAGTCCTCGACCGTGCGCTTGCACTCGAGGAGGTCGCGCAGCTCTGCCGGACTGACGCCAAACCTCAGCTGCGGGATGGTACGGTACACGCGCTCCTGGAGCTCGGTGACGACGTTGCGCACGCCGCGCGCCGTGAGGAGCAACAGGGCCTCGAGCGCGCGCAGCTCGAACGGGGGCACGTTGTCCTGGCCGGTCGCCGAGCCCGACAGCTCGAGGTACCGCATGACCTGCTGCATGGCGCGCGCGAGGTCGACGCTCTGGTCCGAGGTGCAGATCGGGTTGTGCTTGTCGGTCGTGATGAGGACGACGCTGTCGGACGCGATGATGGCGCGCACGACGGGCGTGCACAGGATGAGGGACCGCTGGCAGACGACGAGGGCCGGGCGGACGTCGAGGATGTGGGCGTCGAGCGAGCGCAGGTCGCGAGGCTGTCGAGGTGGAGGAAGGGTCAGTTGCGCGGTTGAGCGAGGCGACGAGGTGAGGACGCACCAGGAGGCCGTACTCGTTGATGACGTCTTGCTTGTTGAGCTTGTCCTCGGGCTGCTCAATCTCGCCGTCTTGCCGAATGATGAGGTCTGCGCGAGGAGAGGGAGAGGGGGAGAGGGAGAGGGGGAGAGGGAGAGAGTGATAGGGTCACGGTGGCACGTGAGAAGGCCGAGGCCGATACGAGGAGGCAAGGGGGAACGGTGCGCGGGAGATCCGCACGACGACAGTCCTCTCGGTCCGCGTGCCCTTCGACTGGAGCGGGAAATGCTTGTGCCCGTCGGATACGGTCTGTCTGCCGTACTGGA
>NW_017264934.1:628002-683665 GCF_001329695.1 Rhodotorula graminis WP1
TGGGCCGAGGCGCGTTCGACTCGAGGTTGCCGGTGTCCGAGACAAAGACGCCCCCGTGCTCGACCGCGTTGCGCGTGTGGAGGAAGACGAACAGCGAGCGGTACACGTTGCAGGACCATTGCCCCGACGCTCCACGAGGGCCGTTTTTGCCCGACGGACGTGATTGTCAGTGTCGGTCGAGAGCAAAGAGGGAGGGAAGAAGAGCGAGGAGAGGAGAGGGAAAGAGAGGGAGAGGGAGACGAGGACGCACGGGCCGCGACTCCTTCATCGTCTCGCCGAGCTTGATGTCGAACCCGTCCTTGTCCGTCGCGACGGCGAACTTGTCGACGATCTTCTGGCTGATCTGGCTCGGGCGCAGGGCGCGCACCGTGCCCGTCTGGTCGAGGATGCGGAACTGGTCGCGCTCCATCTTGATGATGACGCCGGCCGTCTGCGGGTCGAGCTGGACGAGGTCGTGCAACTCGTAGCCGGCGATGACGTTCACGCCGGCGCCGACCTCGGCCGCCTCGCGCACGTCCTTGGCGAACACGCTCACCTCGGTCGAGCTCAGGTCCGACAGGAACCTGACGACGTCGCCCTCGACCTTGACGACGAGGCCCGTCTCGTCGGCGAGGGGGGGAGAGGGAGAGGGGGAGAGGGAGAGGGTCAGTGCAGGTCCACGCACGCGCGCGCACAAGGGAACCGAGAGAACGGGGAGTGAGGGGGACGCACAGTTTGCGTCGATCGAGTCCTTTGCGTGCCAGGTGACGTCGAGCGGGCTCACCTTGCGCGAGAACGAGTGCCAGTCGGCGAGCAACTCGTGGCGCGAGTAGGCGAACGAGGGCCCGTCGGCGAGCGTCGTCGCCTCGGACCCTTCGGTGTCGGTGTGCGGGTTGCCGTCCTCGGTGTACTGGGCCTTGTCGCGGTTGGCTGGCGCGTGGCGCGAGCTGTGCTGGTACGAGCGCGTCGTGTGGGCATGGAGGTGGGGGAGGAGGAGGAGGAACTGGTGCGGCGAGCGGTGGCGCCAGGACGAGGCGAGCGTCGTAGTCGAGTAGGTGGCAGCGCGCGCAGGTGTCCGCTGTTGCGCGCGAGGTCGAGGTGCGAGGGCGAGGCAGCGAGGGCGAGGCGGTGCAGGGACGGCGAGGGCGACGGGGTGCAGCCGGGAGGGTCCGGCGCGGCACAGCATGTCGCGCTATCCACTCTGCCCGGGTTCTGGCGAGCTGGCCCGGCGTCTAGGCGAGCTGATGGGAGGGCGAGAGCAAGCGAGGCGGCCGCGTTCGGTGACCGCAGTCGACCGGCTCTCGTCCTTGTTGGTTGTGTTGGTGCAGACTTACGTGCGACTGGATCGTAGAGGAGCTCCGACTGCCCTCTGCACTCCTCGAGGGAGCGTGAGAGGCGAGGTTCGACTGTCCCTCTCCCTCTTCATCAGCTCTTGTCGTCGTCCCGCTCACTCGAGGGCCCGGCCGGCCATGAAGCGCTCGTACAACGCCAGCAGCCCGTCTGCGCCCTACCAGCAAGGCTACCCGCAGCCCGCCGCTGCCGCCCCTCCTCCTCTCCCTCCCGGCCCTCCTCCTCCTCCTGCCCCCGCACCCAACCCGTACGCCAACTACGGCTACGGCGGCGGCGGGTTCGACCCGGCCCAGCAGCAGCACGCCCAGCAGTACCCGGGCTATGCCTACCCCCAGGTGCGTTGCTCGCTCCCTCCGTCCCCTCCTTCTCCGCCTCGAGCTCACTCGTCCTGCACCCCCCCCCCGCAGACCGCCGCCGCCACACCTCCCGCACAGCAACCCTACGCCGCAGCCCCAACCGCAGCAGCAGCAGCAGCGACGGCAGCGCCTCCCGACCCAGCCGTCGCCGCCCAGTGGGCCGCTTACTATGCCGCCTACGCCCAGCAGGCGACGGCCGCGGCAGCCGCAGCCGGCGCCGCCGCCTCGCCGTACGGCGCCACCTCGCAGCCCGCCTACGCCCACGCGCAGCAACCCGCCGCTGCTGCGCCGACGCCGTACGGCGCTCCCCCTCCTCCTCCTCCACCTCTTCCGCCAGCAGGCACCTCGCCCCTCGGCGCTCAGCCGCCGTACAAGCGCACGCGCTACGACCAGCCGCCGCTCCCGCCCGGCCCGCCGCCGCCCGCCGCTCCCGGAGGAGGAGGAGGGTACAGCCACCCGCCCATGCCGCCGTCGGTCCTGCCACCCCTCGGCGGCGGCGGCCGCTCGTCCCGCACGGGCCCGCCGCCCCTCGCTGGAGGAGCGGGCGGGCGTGGCGGGCCCCCAGCGCCACGAGGCGGCGGCGGTGACCCGTACGGCGCGGGCATGCCGCCGAGCGGGCCGGGCGGGATGCGCGGCGGCGGGAGGGACATGGGGCCGCGAGGGGGAGGGGGGCGCGGTGGACCGGGCATGGGCATGGGCATGGGAGGAGGGTACGACGACCGCATGATGGGACCGCCGGGCGGAGGAGGAGGAGGAGGAGGAGGAGGGTTCCCGCCGCGAGGAGCGCCGTCGGGGCCTCGCGGCGGCGGCGGCGGCGGTGGAGGAGGGCCGAGGAACGACGAGCGCTCGTTCGGCCCGCCGACGGGGCCACGCGGCCGTCCCTCGCGGCCCATGTCGGGCCTCCCGAGCGGGCCAGCCGGTGGCGGCGGCGGCGGCAAGTACGGCGGCGCGCCGACGGGCCCGAGCGGCGGCGCAGGCCCGCGCGGCGGCGGCGGCGGCGGCCTCGGCGTGCCCAACGCGCCTCGTGGGCCCAAGGCGCAGCCCTCGCGAGGTGAGGCGGGTCTCGGCGCCGGTGCAGCCGGGCGCAACTCGGACGTGAACCGCCAGGCGCCGCGCAAGGAGCGCAAGTGGGGCGCCGGCGGCGGCGGCACGCCGCCCACCGGCCCTGCCGCTGTGGCCTCGTCGTCGTCGTCGTCGTCGGCGGCGGCGGCGGCGAGTACGCCGAGCAAGCGCACGCGCGACCGCGACGCCGACCGCGATCGCGAGGGCGACACGTCGTCGGGCGCAGCCAAGCGCACGTTCACCGACTTCCGCATCGAGGGCCTCTCTTTCCCCGAGCTCGGGTGGGAGTGGAACGCCGAGCGGGTCGAGCACGAGATGCGCAGGGCAGCCGAGAAGCTCGAGCAAAAGGTCCGCGACAAGGTGGCGCAGGGTGCGTCCGACTCTCTCTCGCTCTCTCTCTATCCCTTCCGACCCTCTCTTCTCCGAGCTTGCCCTGACTCGGTTTCGCCTACAGACGCCGCCGCCGCCGCCAAGACGGTCGAGTCCGCCCAAGATGACGACGATGTCGACAGCGAGCCCGTCGCAGGCGACGACTCGACCGGCGACATGTCGATCGACCAGCCGCCGTCCGCCTCGGACCTCGACCTTCCTCCTCCGTCTTTACCACCTCCCGCCGATGCGCCTGCCGCCCCAGCCTCGACCTCGCACGGCAAGCACCGCCGCGACGAGGACGCCGCCGAGCAGGTCGCGCAGCCGGGCGTCGACGACCAGGACGAGGAGGGCGTCAAGCCCAAGAAGGTGCGCGTCGGCGACGTCGAGCTCAGCAGCGGCGGTGCCGGCGCCATCGACGTCGACGTCGACGGCGAGGCGCTGCAGCCAGCGGCGACGGTGCCTCCCGCCGCCGCGAGCCAGGAGCCGGCCAGCGCCGAGGTCGCCGAGACGGCGCCCGCCCAGCCCGAGGGCGAGCAGCAGCCGACCACGACCGCCGAGGAGGCACCTGCCGCCGCCGACGACGACGACGACGACGTGGACGGCGCGCCCCTCGCGCCGTCGTCCCCCGTCCCCGCACCTGCCGCTCGGCCCGCCTCGCTCCCTCCACGCCCGCCGCCCGCCGCACCCGCTCCCGCACGCGAGAACTCGCGCCTGCGCATCTACTTTGCGTCGCCCACTGCGAGCGCGACGCTGCCCGGCGCGGCGGCGGCGGCGGCGGCGGCGGGGCCGGTCAAGGTCGAGCCGGTCAAGGTCGAGCCGGTCGTTCCGGCGTCGGCGGCGACGGCGGTCAAGCTCGAGAAGGACGAAGCGGCCCAGGAGCAGGGTGACGAGGAGAAGGCGGTCAAGGTCGAGCCGGTCGAGCGGGCCGACGTCAAGGTCAAGGAGGCGGCGCAGGGCGAGGCGGCGGCGCCCGAGCCGGTCCAGCTGGGGGAGGACGAGGACGTCGACGGTGAGCCTGTCGGCGACGCACCGGACTCGGCTCCCGCCGACGGCGTCGGCGCCAAGGACCAGGCGCCGGTCGAGCAGCCGGTCGTGCCCGAGACGGGAGGCGACGCCGCGAGCGAGGACGGAGCGCCGGTCGGGCCCGACGAGAACGACGACGAGGGCGACGAGCAGGAGGGAGAGGAGGAGGACGACGACGACGACGACGACGACGAGCTGCTCATCACGGCGGCCGACTCGGGCGACGTCAACGAGGAGCTACAGCAGCTCCTAATCGCCCAGGTCAAGGAGCAGCTCGCCGCCGAGTCGGAATCCCTCCGCGACTCGTCGCCTGCGCCCTCCGTCGCCGAGACCGACGCCGCCGCCGCACCTGAACCCGCACCTGAACCCGCGCCCGCACTCGCGCCGCCGCCGCCGCCGCCGCTCGCGCCCATCGCGCCCGAGCCCTCAGCCGACCGCATCTCGATCTCGTACGCGCGCAACACTCGGCGCGTCGTCCTCGACGCCGACGTCATCGAGTCGGTCAGGGTGTTCCGCAGCGACGGGCGCGTCGAGCTCGCCGTGCGGTGCCGGCCGGCGCGCGCTCGCGAGGGCGAGGGCGAGGGTGAGGTGGACGATGAGACGAGGGTGTGCAAGGGCGTCCTCGTGCGTCGTGGCCTTCTCTCGCTCTCTCTTCGTCCCTTTTTCGGTGGCAGTCACTGACTCGTGCTGCGCGCCCGCAGGTCGAGACGCTCGACGCCGACACGGACGACTACGTCCTCGTCGACCGCAAGGCGCTCGCTCACGCCTGGGCAACCGAGGCGACCGGCGGCGACAGCTCGCACGACCCTCTCCTGCCCCCTCTGCACCGCCTCCTCGTCTCGTCGACCGCCGACCCGTCGTCGTCGTCGTCGTCGTCGTCGACGACGCCAACCTTCTCGCACGAGGTCATCACCGTCTCGGCGCAGCTCGACCGGCAGAACCCGCTCACCGAGGCGCGGTGGGTCAAGACGGGCGAGGTCGAGAACTGGCTCGTGAGCCTCGGCATCTCGAACGGCGCCAAGCCGCACGACGCGGCCAAGCTGAGCGAGTGGAAGGGGAAGATCAAGATTGTCGACCCGGATCCTGTGCGTCGCCGTGCTCCCTCTTCGCGTCATCTCTCACTTTCTCTGTAAGTCACGAGCTGATCCGCGTTATCGGTCGCCGCAGCCTCCGACGATCCAGCACGCGCTCGACTCGTGGGCCGCAAGCTCGAGTGCAGGCTCGCTCGACGAGCGCAAGAAGTTCGTCCGGACGCACATGGCGAGCATCGACAACGGTACGCTCGCGCGCTCTCTCTCTCTCTCTGTCTCTCTGTCGCTGTCTCTCTCGGCGAGCAAGGTCCTCGCCTCGCCGGGTCGCACGCACTGACTCTGCGTCCCCCCTGTCCTCGCCCACAGTCGTCGAGATCCTCTTGCGCCTCACGCGCGGCGACCGCGCCGGCCCGTCGCACTACTCGGCCTCGAGCGGGTACCAGCAGCCTCCCGCGGTCGGCGCGCTCGCCGTCACGCTCGCCGCCCCGTTCCCGGACCAGCAGACGCAGGTGTCGCTCGCGGTCCTGGCCATGTTTCGTCTGAGCGTCAAGACGGCCCAGAGGGCGGGCATCCCGACCGACGAGGTCGAGCGGCAGGTGGCAGAGATTGTGCGCGCGCTGCCGAGCCACTTGCTGTTCAAGAGCGTCGACGGCATGTTTCGCGAGGTCGTCAGGCCGCACTATGGCGGTGGCGGCGGCGGCGGCGGGCACAAGGGCGGAGGAGGAGGCGGCGGTCGGGGCGAGCGCGGCAAAAAGGGCAGGAGGGACTGAGCGCATGAGCGACTCTGCGGGCCGGTCGGCCACGAGGGAGGAGGATGCTTGTTGCGTCGGGCAGCTACGACGAGACGAGCAGTACGGGCGGTCGTCGGCAGGCGCGAGGGCGTGCGCAGGATGGACACGTGGTACGGCGGGTCGAGCGGGTCTGGCTCGCTCGTCGGGAGGGGGGGCTTCCTTCTCCAGCTTTCTCTCTCTCTCTCTTCCTCCCCTTGCGATCGACGGGCGTTTCTCATCCCCGCTCTCGAGGGTCCTGTGCGGGCAGACGAGGCGTCTCGGGTGGGCGCAGGCAGCTCCCGTCTCCACTTGAAGGGTGAGCGGACGAGAGGCTGTCGTCGCTGCGTGCGTGCGCGCGCACTGCTCCCCTTTTTCTCCTCGGCTCGGCTCGGCGGTACGAGTGCGGGACGTGCCCTCGCTGTTCTGCGAGGCGGCACAGAGCGTTTGACCGAGCGAGCGAGCGGCTCGGCGCGGTCGAGCGGCGGGCGAGCGGGACCGTGCACAGCGCACGTACAACGAGCACCGGCTCGTGGCGCCTCCCGCAGCGGGCTCCCACCCCGCATGCGAGTCGTCGGCGAGCATGTACAGCGAGAGACCGAGGGATCCAGAGTCAAGGTGCGTCCCCTTCCTCCTCCCTCGCGGCATCTCTCTCTCCCTCTCTCGAGCCTGCAGCGCGCACCGTCAACTCATCTTCCTCGACGTCTCTGAGAGAGAGAGAGAGAGAGAGCGCGCGCGCGACGCTCGCGTGGGCGAGCTGCAGCAGGGCGAGAGGGGAAAATGGGCTGAGAAAGCGGCCGGTGGCGGCGGCGCGACCGCGACTGCGAGCGAAGCAGCGTCGCCCACGAGCCGTGCGCGGGACGAAGAGAGAGCTGCGCACCAAGTGCACAACGCGGCACACCGTCGCGCGTGAGGCGACGACTCGAGTTGGCCCGGACAGACCGGCGCGAGCCATGACAGCTGGCGGCGGGTTCGGCCTCGAGAACGAGCTGCAGACGGCGTGGCGTGGGCACTGGCCCTTTGTAGCGCTCTCAAGAGGTCGCCGGTCCCGCAGCAGGTCGAGAGCTTCCACCGCAGAAGGCCGGCGACGGGGCAAGCTGGTAGAGTGGCGCAAGGTGGCCGAGCGGGGGGAGAGCAAGCGGCACGGCGACGAGACGGGTGCCGGGCCGCACTCGCGCTGTCGGGCGAGATGTTTTTTTCTAGGGTGAGCTGCAGGCACTTGGGCGCGTGTGGCGGTGGCGACGAGCGGCGTCGACGAGGGAGGGAGGGGGGAAGGAGGAGAGCGGGCGGTGCAGAGCGCGTGACCGTGCAGCAGCCAGCAGACGACGGGCTGCCGCTGCACTTGAGCCTGTTCGAGACTGCAACCAGCTAGTGCTTGCAGATCCCAGGGGGGCGAGAGAGAGCGAAGCGAGGCAATGTGCGGTCGAGGCGGACTCGCCGCGGGGATCTCGAGCTCGAGACGAGGGTGGCGGCACCGCTCGACCTGGTTTCCCCCGTCTGCGTCTCGCTGCCGAAGGTGCGCCCCAGCTCGCCGGACCAACCCTCGAGCGTGTTGCACCAGCTGACCCTTGCCCCCTCCCTCTCCCCTTCGCCACTCTCACCACCCTCACCCCCCTTCGACTCGACCCTCGACCGTTTTTCGACCCGCACCGCCCGCACTCGCTCCCACCGCTACACGCCTCACCGTCACACTCGCCAGTCATCATGGTCAGTCCTGCTCGCCGGTCTGGGACTCGCCGCGGCGCGCGCAGAGCGGGAGGGGGAGCGGGAGGAGCGGGCCTGGTCACGCGAGGTTGCGGGCTTTCGAAGGGGCTACGAGCCGGTGGCGTCGCTCGGGCGTTGCGCGTTCGGGGCCAGGTTGCGCGCGCTCAGAGCTGCGCAGCGCACGACGAGGTGCAGCAGGCGGCCGCGGCCGTCGTCGCCGGGGGGCGAACTGCTGCCGGATCGCCGCCGCCACCAGCACCAACCTGTCCCTCGTCCACGCAGGAACGAGCGTTACTGACCTCTCTGCCGTTTGCCGCACACAGTCTCTCGCTGTTGACCTCCTCAACCCGTCCGCTGAGCAGACCGCCAAGACCCACAAGCTCAAGCGCCTTGTGCAGTGCGTCCCCCTCTCCCTCTCTCTCTCTCTCTCTCGTCGTCGACCCCCTGTGACTGACGCGCTCTCTCCTGTGCAGGTCGCCCAACTCGTACTTCATGGACGTCAAGGTGCGCCCCTCCCTCCCGCCTGCGCGCGCACCCCAGCCCCACCCCACCCTCTCCCGCTCACCCGACCCCGACCCTGACCCTCTTCCCCCTCACACAGTGCCCGGGCTGCTTCAACATCACCACGGTCTTCTCGCACGCCCAGACCGTCGTCCTGTGCGGCTCGTGCTCGACCATCCTGTGCGCGCCCACGGGCGGCCGCGCCAAGCTCACTGAGGGTGCGTCTCGGGCTCCTCCCCCCTCTCTCTCTTCAAGACCGGGACTGGGACTGACCCTCTCCCTCCCCTCACCTCTCCCTCCACGACGACGACGCCGACTCTCTCGCAGGCTGCTCGTTCCGCCGCAAGCAGTAGATCGCGCACACCCCACAGCGCGTTTCTCCTCCGCCGTTGTAACCACAGACTCGGGGCTTGGGCCATCTAGCACGGTCTACGATCTTTGTGTGAGAACCTCGGGCGTGTGGGAGAGAGAGAAGAGAGAGGGAGCGAGAGAGGGGAGGGCAAGGTGGCGCTCGGCGGCTCGTGCGAGGTGCGCTCACTCTCTCGCCCTTTCGCTCGCTCGCTCGCTCGCTCGCGCCACTCGTCGCCGCTACACTCGCTTCAGCTCTCGACAGAGAGAAAGAGTGGTGAAGAAGGTTGCACGTCTCTGCCCTCGCCGGAGAGAAAGAGGGGGTATCGTCGTTCGTCAACCGTCGTCCGTCGGCCGTCGTCGTCGTCGGGTATCTCGCGCCTCACGCGTCGCTCCCCTGCGCGCCTCGCGCCTCCTTCCCACCGGTCTGTCGTCGCCCAGCTCGCTCACTCCTTTGCGCCGGCGCCCTCGCCGAGCCCTTCCTTGCCCGGGACCTTGAACTGGGTCGGCTCGTTGCCGCGGAAGCGTTTCCTGCGCGAGATGCGTTCAGTGTGTCGCTTCCCAGGGGAGAGAGAGAGGGAAAAGAGGGGACGGACCGCATGTCGAGCTGCGAGACGGACGACGACGACGAGGTGGGTGGTGGTCAGCGATCGGGCGGGGACAAGAGGAGAGGAAGAGGGGAGAGCGAGAGGGAGAGAGAGAGCGCACCATGCCGCGCTTGCACTCGAAGAAGGACTTGCGCAAGAGCTGGCACTCTTCGGGGAGCTCGTCGACGTGGTCCTTGAGGCACTCTTGAGGCGAGCGTGGCGGGTCGGAGCGCAGGACGCAGTCGGAGCGGAGGATGCAGTCGGCGAGGGCGGCGCGGATGCCTTGGCAGGACATGCGGGTGTGCTGGGTTGGGTGGGCTGGGGGTTGGAGAGGCGGCGGGTGGCAAGGACGAGGATGGCGATGAGGCGGAGCTTCGAGGCGATGAGATGAAGCCGAGGAGGAGAGGAAGCTCTCCCTCCTCCACCACTCACCGCCGCTGTGAGCCCAGACGCACATGCTCGCACCAGCTACACTACTGCCACGGCGAGCAGCCCTACCGCGACACCGCCCGCTGTCGACCACCTCCCGCCTCCTCGCCCCGCCCTACGTCGTCACCTCTCTCCCCTCGCGCGCCCTCCTCTCCATCCACGGGCCCGACTCGACAAAGCTCCTCCAGGGCCTCGTCTCGAACGACGTCCGCCGCGTCGCCCAGCTCGCCGACGACGACCACCACCACCTGGACAAGCGCCGCGTCGTGTACGCCAACATGCTCAAGGCCGACGTCCGTCTCTCTCTCTCTCTGTGGGTGTGCGCGAGACGAGAGGGCGACCTGACTCGGGGATGCATGCACGCAGGGCCGCTACCTGCACGACATCATGCTCTTCCCCCCACGTCCCTCGCCCTCGTCCTCCTCCTCGTCCGACCCTCCCTCGCCAGGCTTCCTCCTCGAGCACGACGCCGCCTTCACGCCCACCCTGCGCACCTACCTCAAGCGGCACGTCCTGCGCTCCCGCGTCAAGCTCGGGCGCGGAGCCGAGCCCGACCTCGTCGTGACGGCCGCGTGGCGCAACCCGCTCGACGTGGGCCCGGGAAGGAGCTCGAGGGACGAGGTGGACGAGGCAGAGAGGTGGCTCGAGGAGAGGCGAGTTGGGTGGGACCCGAGGGTGGTTGGGATGGGGTATAGGTGGGTGGCGGACAGGGAGGGAGAGCAGCGTGCGTCCCCCCCCGCCTTCCTCCTCGTCGTCGTCGTCCCTCGTCGACTCTCTCGACGCGCGCCCGCCCCTGACGCCCCCGCCCCTCACACAGCCCCACCCTCACTCTTCGCCCCCGTCACGCCCGCACACTACCACCTCCACCGCCTCCAGCACGCCGTGCCCGAGTCGCCGTCCGATTTCCCTGCCCTCCCGCTCGAGGCAAACATCGACCTCATGAACGGCGTCGACTACCGCAAGGGGTGCTACGTCGGGCAGGAGCTCACGGCGAGGACGCACCACAAGGGCGTCGTGAGGAAGAGGGGGGTCGTCTTGAGGCTGTTTCGCGAGGGCGAAGAGTGCGTTCGCGCTCTGGCTCTCTCTCCCTTCTCTCGTGCGCGCCGGGTCCGAGTCATGTGTTCGACACTCGGCGCGCTGGTTCTTTGGGACGCCGAGCTGACACCATGCCCCTCCCGCCACGCAGCGTCCCGACCTCCCCCCTCCCCTCCTCCTCCTCAGGGCCCCTCATCCCCTACCCGTCCCTCTTCCCCCTCCCGCCCCCCTCCTCGACCCTCACCCTCCTCCCCTCCTCCTCCCCCTCCTCGTCCTCGCGCGCCAAACCGCGCGCCCCGCGCCCCTCGGGCCGCCTCGGCACCTCGCTCTGCGCCGCCTCGTCCGGGTCCGGCGCGACGACGCTCGCGCTCGGGTTCGCGAGCGTCAGGCTCGACCACCTCTCGGCGGACGAGGGCGGGAGCGCGCCAGAGGGCGAGGGGGTGTTTGTCGTCAGGGCGCCGGTGTCGGGTGAGGGGGTCGTCGGCGGTGGTGCTGCTGGCGCGGGAGAGGGAGAGGGAGAGGGTGGGGGAGGGCCGCAGGAGTGCGGCGACGGCGCGGGAGAGAGCGACGAGGTGGGCGGGAGGTGGCTCGCAAAGGGGTTCAGGACAGAGTGGCTCGAGTTCAAGCTCGAGGAGGAGGCGGTCGCCAAGGGCTTGTGAGCGCGTGAGCGGGGCAGAGGAGGTGTGCAACGAGCGCTCGGTCGAGGACGTTCGGACCCTCTGTCTCTCTCTCTTTGCGTCGCTCGGTGGCTCTCTCTCTCTCGCTCCGAGGCGCACTTTCTCGGTCCCTGAGAGGCTCTCGCGATGTGCTCGCCTCGCTCGCTCGACACGAGAGACGAAAGACGCACTCGCATTGCTAGCGAGACCTTGGACGACAAGCGGATCCCGACCCTCGCTCTCCTGCCCCTCTCCTGCCCTTCTCCTTCTCGACGTCTCCTCGTCGACTGCGTGTTCCTGTGGGCCGGGAAGAAGTGTCAGTGCGAGTCGGATCGAGAGGAGGAGGAGGAGGGAGGAGAGCAGGAGGACGCACCGACTCAGGGCGTCGGGGCGAGCAGCATCCACGCGCACGCGGACGAACACGATCCGAACGCAGCGTTGCACCCGAGGATGACGGCGGGCGTGCTGGCGCCGGCCGTAATGGTGCCAAAGCTGTGCGCGAGGGGGTGGTCAGAGCGCGTCGGCTGCGCGAGGGACGGCGCGAGGACGAAGGAGAGAGAGAGCGAGGGACGCACACGAATCCGGCCGCGCCGTAGCATGTCACGACACCGGCGGAACAGCAGGCCTGGCAGGCGGCGTAGGCGAGTGGGCCGGCCTTGGCGACTTGGGCGCCGAGGAGGGCGACGACGAGGAGGACTAAGAGGTGGAGCATGTCGGTCGAGCTGCGGGCGGTGCAACGAGGGTGAGCGCCGACGACGCGAGAGGTAAGGGCAAGGAGCACGGCGCACCTGTAAGAGGCGAGTCGACGAGTGTGAGGAAGGAAGGAGAGAGAGAGAGGCGCGAGTCGGCGGCGAGCGAGACGGACCTCGCTCGGTGTCGTCGGGCGAGGCTCGAGCGCCCGCATACGCTGAGCTCCTGAGCCCGCTCGCCGGCATACGTTGACCCTCCCGCCCCCTGCGCGTGCTCCGCCCGTCCAGCGCGAGCTGCGAGCTGCGCACGGAGGGCGCTCGAGCCTCGTCTCGTCGTCGGGTCGCTCGCTGTCGCTCTCGTTCCTCTCGGTCTCTCTCACTTGCGGTACAAGTGACTGCGACTGTCCTTGCACTGAACTCGCCCTGGCAAACTCACAGGCGCGCTAAGCAAAAGCGTTCCTCCTTCCCAGCTCTCCTCCTCGACGTCGAGTCTCGGCCACTTGTAGTCGCCTGTTGCGCGAGAAAGAGTCAGGTCTCGTGCTCGACGTCGAGTAGTCGAGGGGAGAAAGAGAGAGAGAGAGAGAGGGCTCGCCCGCTCAGGCCGTCGGCGAGTGAAGGAGAGGAGCGCACGTCGACGAGCATGAGCTGAGCGCCCGGTTGCACGCGATGATGGCCGCCGGCGCGCCGACGCACTTCCTCACCGTGCCGTAGCTGCAACGTGGGGGTGCAACAGCGGGTCAGCTCCGTCGTCTTGCCGCATCGCCGAGCCGAGGGCGGAAAGAGAAAGGGGGAACGCACGTGAAGCCGGCGGCGGCATAGCACGCGGCGGCGATGGCGCTGCAGGTGGACTGGCACGCTCCGTAGGCTGCTGGGCCGGCTTGGACAACCTGCGCGAGGACGAGGAGGGAGAGGGCGACGGCGAGGACGAGGTGGAGCATGGCGCGCTGCGGGCGGGCAAAGGGGGACGAGGGTGAGCTGCTGGACGACGCAAGGGACGAGGGTGAGGAGAGCGGTGTGCGCACCGACGAGAGAGGTAGCTGCGAGTGCGAGGAAGGAGAGAGAGAGAGAGAGAGAGAGAGAGAGAGAGGGAGAGCGCGGACAAGAGACAGGGCCCTCCCTCGGTGTCGACGAACCGCAGCAAGGCCGGCGCCGCGGGGGCTCGAGCGGCCGCATACGCTCACGCCCGAGCACACACAGCCTCTCACGAGGAGCTGGGGACGACAGACACACACAGAGAGAGAGAGCGCGCTCTCGAGCGGGACGACCTTCTCAAACGGCCGCGAGCGAACAAGGCATTCAGCCGATGACCTTGACCGTCTTGTCGAACCCGCAGCTGACGATCCTCCACCTCGTCGGCCGTCCCGCCGAGTCCTCCTCGTCGACGAGCACCTCGACGTCCCTCACGACCGAGCTCCCCCTGTCGGCCTCGCGCCTGAGCCTCGCCCTCTCGCTCCTCAGCTCGTCCCCCTCGCCCTCCCCCTCGCCCCCCTCGAGCGGCGCCGCGCTCCCATGTGCCCCTTGAAACACGCGCACGTTGCCACGCACGTCGACGACGCGCACGACGCCGTCCTCGCTGTTGACGACGGCGGCCGACCCATCGGGCAACCACGCGTGGCGCGGCGAAAAGTAGTCCGACTGTGCCGCGGTCGTGTGGATTGTCGCGAGCCGGGTCGACGAGTGGAACGGGTACAGGAGGAGCCGGGCCGAGGTGGTCGACGTTTGGAGCGAGAGGAGCGGGAGCGTCGGGTGGAGCGTGATCGAGAGGCTGGTGTGGGTGGGCGCGAGGGTCAGTGACGGGTTCGAGGGACACACAGAGAGGGAGAGAGAGAGTGTGTGGCGGGACGCACATCGAGAACGACACGAACGCATCGCCGTTCGGGTTCAAGTTGACGTACGACTCTGTCCACCCTCGCTCGTCGCCCTTGCCCTCTCGTCCAGACCCACCCGCAGCACCAGTCATGCGCAGGTAGTGCAGCCGGTGGTCCTCCCTCGCGGACCACACGAGCTCGCTGCCGTCGGGGAGCCACACGGCCGCCTCGGGGTTGGACCGCGTCGCGAGGCGGTGCACCTGCTCGAGCGCGACGTGGGGGCACGTCGCGAGCGGGTCGGGCGCCTCGCCGTCGAGGAGGGCGGGCGCGTCCGAGGATGCGGAGGAGGAGGAGGAGGAGGAGGAGGGCGAGGTGAGCGAGAGGCGGTAGACGGTGAGGAACTTGTCGTAGCCGAGCGTGGCGACGTGTCGGCCGTCGGGCGAGATGGCGACCTTGACGATGTACTGTGTCGCGAGAGGGGGTGCGTCAGTGAGGCTGTCTGCGCGCGTTCAGGCCCAGGAGGGAGGGAGGAAGAGCGAGGGGCGCACCTTCGTGTGATCCTTGACACGCGCCTTGACCTCCCTCGAGACGAGGTCGACGACGAGCAGGCTGCCCTCCATTGTCGCGCACAGGACGAACCGTCGGTGTTCGGGCACCGGGTGCTGCGCGAGCGACAGGCAGGGCGACGGGAGCGAGTACGAGTCGACGAGGGCGAACGTGGCCGAGTCGTGGACCGTGAGCGTGCGGTCGACGGCAGTCGTCAAGAGGCACGGCACGTCGTCGCTGTGGCCGCACGGCAGGACAGAGTCAGTCCCTGCGATGCACACCTCGAGGCAGGAGGAGGAGGACTGGCGCGGGACGTACGTGCGGAACCGCAGCTCGCTCGAGTCCCACTCGCGCCTCGGGACGACAGCGCGCGAGACGGTGAGCACGTTGCTCGTCTCCCTCCACGCCGTGCGCGCCGGCCCGACCGCCGCGCTGCTGCCACTCGCCTCGGCGTAGTACTCGAGCTGGTCGAGCTGGTCGCGCAGGGTCGCGGCCGAGTCGTGGACCCTGAGGCGCGCGAGACGGGCGGCGAGCCACTCGTCGACGACGTCCTGCAGGTCTTCGCCCGTGTCGGGTCGGCGCGGTCGGGCGAGGTGCGACTCGAGGCGCGGGTGGTTGTTGGCCGAGTCGGCGAGGAACGAGGCGAGGGTCGACTCGTAGCGGTGGTGACGGAGGAAGCGGGCGACGAGGCGGTGCGCTTCGAGGCTGGCGTCGCTCGCGGGTGCGTCTGTCGAGCTGCTCATGGGTGCGGGCAGAGGGAGGGAGGGCGAGCGTACGAGGTGGGGGCGGTGCTGGCCTCGCGCTCTCTCTCGAGACTGCTGCTTCGAGGGGTCGGACCCGCCCAATAGATGTTCATGCGTACGTATAGACAGCTCACAGCCCTGTACGAGGCGAGGACGAGGGTGTGGCGGTGCCCGGTCTCTCTCTCTGAGCTCGACTGTTCGCTCCTTGATCTCGACTCGCTCGCTCGCTCCAACCACCGCACCGCGCCTAGCACCGCACACTATGCCTCGCCAAGGACGCCAGCCAAAGCAGCTCCAGCAGCCCCAACGCGGCACACCAGCTTCCGCACCACCAGCTCCCTCCACCACCACCAAGCAGCCCAAGCCCGCGTCCCGCAAGGCCGCCGCCAAAGCCGCCCACAAGGCCGCCACCGCCGCCACTCCCGACACGAGCCTCGACGTCTACACCCACACCAACCGGGTACGCCGCGCCCGTGGCGACGTCGACCCGCTCGCGCGCGCCAGGTCGGGCCGTGCCGCCGCCGCAAAGGGCCGCAGCAGCGCCAAGGGCAAGGGTCGCGCCCAGCCCGCGAACGACGACGACGACGAGCTCGAGCTCGAGGGCGACGAGGAGGACGAGGAGGACGATGACGATGAGGACGAGGACGCGTCGGGTGGGTTCCGGGTCCGCGGCGACGAGGTCGTCGAGTTCACGGGGCTCAAGCCGGCCGGGTTCAAGCTCGGCATGGACTCGGACGAGGACGAGGCGCGGTTCGTCGCGAGCGACGACAGCGACGAGGACATTGACTCGGACCTCGCCGACGAGGAGGACGACGACGAGGGTCCGCTCGCCGGGCCGAGCAAGGGCCGCGCGGCGAGGGGCGGCAACAAGAAGGCGGCGGCGCGGCAGGACAAGGAGGTCGACCTCGACGAGGACGAGATCGACTACGACGACGAGGAGGGCGAGGGGTGGATGGACTTGACCGAGATGCTCGATGCCGGCGGGTACGCGTCCCAGGGCGACGACGACGACGAGTCGCAGTCGGGCTCGGACGCCGAGGAGGAGGACGAGGACGAGGACATGTCGTCGGCGGCCGACGACGACGACGACGACGACGACGAGGCGGGCGCGCTCGACAAGCTCGACTCGTTCGTCGAGGGCCTCGACTCGAAGAAGCGCAAGGCGCGCGGCGACGGCGGCGACGACGACGGCGACGACGGCAACAAGAAGAAGAAGCGCGTCGTCCTCGCCGAGCGCACCGAGGCCTACCCCGAGGGCGAGTTTGTCGCCGTCAAGAACGACAACGGTGCGTCTTCCTCTCTCTCTCTCTCTCATTCTCTCTCGGCCGTCGGCCGTCGGCGTCTCGGTCACTTACTCGTCTTGCGCCCCCGACGACAGGCAAGGTCGACCTCGACGACCTCCTCGCGTCCTTCACCGACTCGAAGAACCCGCGCCTCGCCGGCCTCAAGAAGTCGCTCAAGACGCTCGCGCCCTCGTCCTCGTCCGCCACCGCAGCCGCCGCCGCCGCCGCCAAGGTGACGACGACCAACTCGCACCTCAAGGGTTCGGGCCCGCTCGCCGCACCTCTGCCCGGTCGCCTGCAGGACAAGGTCGACCGCGAGGCGGCGTACGACCAGACCAAGGACGAGACGGACAAGTGGAACGAGACGGTGCGGCGCATGAAGGGCCAGAGCGGGCTCGGCGCCGAGGGCGCCCGCCACGAGCGCTTGACGCTCCCGCTCATGGGCGGCGAGGGCGACGTGCGGCGGGACCCGAACGCGCAAGAGTGGAGCGCCAAGTTCCAGGTGCGTCCCTCCTCTCTCTCGCTCTCTCTTTCTCTCTCCCCCTCTCCTGCCTCGAGCCTCACCTCACGCGTCTGCCGCGCTCGCAGCCGACCAATGACCTCGAGGCGTCGGTCCAGTCGCTCCTCTCGACGGCGCAGATGTCGCAGGCCGACCTGCAGCAGCAGGAGAAGGCGGCGCTCGCGACCCTCGACCCGGCCGACCTCGCCGCTCGTCAAGCCGACCTGCGCCGCCAGCGCGACCTCATGTACCGCGCCGAGCGCAAGGCCAAGCGCGTCGCCAAGATCAAGAGCAAGGCGTACCGGCGCATCCACCGCAAGCAGCGCGAGCGCGACGGTGCCGGCGGCGGCGCCCACCTGTCGCTCGCCGACCTCGCCGAGCTCGACGCGATCGACGGCGGTTCGCGCGTCGACGAGGAGCGCACGCGCCTCGAGCTGCAGCGCGCAAAGGAGCGCGTCACGCTCAAGCACTCGGGCAAGGGCGGCAGGTGGGCGCGCAAGGTGGACGGGCTCGACGGCCTCGACGAGGAGCGCAACGCGGCCATCCGCGACATGGTGACACGCCGCGACGAGCTGCGCAAGAAGATTGCCGGCGTCGGCAGCGGCGACGACGAGCGCGACGAGTTTGCGTCGTCGGACGAGGACGAGGACGATGACTCGATGGCGTCGGGCGGCGAGGGCGAGGGCGACGATGTCGAGGCGGTGCGGCGGCGCGCGTTCGACGAGCTCGCGGCGCTCGACGCCAAGGAGGCGGCGCTCAAGGCGGGCGACCCCAAGCTCAAGGGCGTCATGAACATGAAGTTTATGCGCGACGCCATGAGCCGCGCCGACCGCGACGTGCAGCGCGAGGAGGACGAGCTGCGGCAGCGCCTTGAGCAGCTCGACGATATGCGCGACGGAGCGGCGAACGGCGGCGGCGAGGAGGAGGACGAGGACGAGGGTGGTGGGGCGGCGCCCGTCTCGATGTCGGAGCAGGTCGACGGCAACCTCGGGCGCATGGTGTTCGGCCCGACGAGTGCTGCCGCCAAGGTGCGTCCTCTCTTTCTCTCTCTCTCTCTTGCTCAGTCGGAGCGCTCTCGCGAGGGACACGAACTTACACCCGCTCGCGCGCCGAAACAGCTCGCCTCGGCTCAGCCCGCCACCGCCAGCTCGTCTTCCACCTCGGGCCCGACGCTCAGCTCCGCCACGACGACCAAGCTCTCGGGCCCCGTCACCGTCGGCTCCACCACGACCACCTCGCGCACCGCCCGCGTCCGCCCTTCCCTGTCCAATCCCGGCGCCTCCTCTACCGCCGCCGCCGACGACGACGACGCCGCCGAGTCGAACCCGTGGCTCGCGCTCGCCTCGGCCGACAGCGGCGCCGTCCTGTCGCGCAAGCTCAACAAAGCCGGGCACGGTAAGGACCACTCGAGCCTCGCCAAGTCGACGGCCAAGGCGGACCGTGCGCGCGCCAAGCAGGCCGACGCGCGCGAGGCCGAGCGCGACGACGCCCGGGTCGAGCTCGACCTCGGCGCCGAGGCGGCGCTCGCTGCGAGTGCGGGTGCCGGTCGTGCGGGAACGGGAGGGAAGAGGGGCAAGCAGGCGGCGAGGAAGGGCGACCGGCCGCAGGTCGGCGGGGCGCTCGCGGTGCCGGCGCAGCGCATGGACGGCGACGCGACCGACTCGAGCGACGAGGAGCTCGACGAGGAGGAGATGCAGGCGCAGAGGGGCAAAGGGCCGGCGGCGTTCCGCCAGCGCGAGCTCGTCAAGGAGGCGTTCGCCAACGATGACGTGGTCGCTGTGCGTCCCTCCTCTCTTCCTCCCTCCCTCCCTCTCTCCTTCCCTCGAGCGCCTCTGACGACGCCTCCTTGTGCAGGACTTTGCCGAGGAGAAGCGCAAGGAGATTGAGCGAGACGCGCCGCGCGAGGAGGACAACACGCTCCCGGGCTGGGTGCGTCCCTCTCTCCCTCTCTCACTCTCTTTGCCCCCCTCTCGCGTCGACTAACCCTCTGTCGCGTGTTCCTGCAGGGCGCATGGGCGGGCAAGGGCGCCAAGAAGCAGAAGAACGCGCGCAAGTTTGTCACCAAGGTTGCCGGCGTCGACGCGGCCAAGCGCAAGGACGCCCAGCTCGGCCACGTCATCATCAGCGAGAAGAAGGACAAGAAGGTGGCCAAGTACATGCTCAAGGACCTGCCGTTCCCGTACACGAGCGCGGCGCAGCACGAGCACAAGTTGGCGACGCCGCTCGGGCCCGAGTGGTCCACCTCGACGGTGCGTCACCCCCTCCTCTCTCCCGTCCCCTTGTCCCTATCGCTCCAGGAGTCGCCTGTCGCGCTCTGATTGTGCCCTGGGTACGGTCGAGCGCGATCTGCACGGCGGCGAGGGGAGCCGTCGGCAGGAGCAGCAGGAGATGGTGCCTCGCTCGAGCCGATGACGCCCGTGCTGATCCCTCTCTCTCTTCCCTCTCCCTCCCTTGCAGATCCTCCGCGACCAGACGATTCCGGCCGTCTTGGTCAAGCCGGGCGTCACGATCCGCCCCGTCGACCGCAAGATCTAGCCGCACTTGCAACTGAGCTCCCTCTCGTGCACGGTCCCCCTTTCTCTCTCTCTCTCGCCCGCGCACTGCCCCAGAGAGAGTCAGACCACCTTCTCGAGCGAGCGAGCGCGCGTGGAAGCCGGCCCGCGTCCGGGGCATCTTCCCGGGCGAGCGCTCGCGACGATCCGCGAGGCTGCCTTCCGTTGCGAGCGCGTCGGCTTCGGACCGCGTGCGTCTTCTCGCGCGCGGAATGCGTCCGCGTCCGAGAGCGCTCGACGAGAGCGTGAGGAAAAAAGCTGCGAGCGAGCCCGAGAGCAAGCAGGAGGACGAGGTCAAAGCGCCACTCTCCGTGGACGGCGGCCGCGTGCCTCTCGCGATGGGGAGCGGGTTCAAGCTTCAAGGGCGCCCTGGCGCGGATATTAAACGCACGCCGGGTAGGTTGACTAACCTTGGGCTATCAGGGGCGACGGGCGCGATCTCGGGCGAGAGAGGGCGAGCTGCCACTGTCGAAAGCAAGAGCTGCACCTCGTCGAGCCAAGCTGACAAGCTTGCTCTCGAGCGCAACGAAGATCTGCGAGTACTTCGCTCGACTCGGCGAGCGACGAATGAGGCACTGAACGAGGGCGGGCAAACGCGCAGGTGTGGCACCGCTCAGGCCCGCGAGACGAGAGGTGCTCAACTGTGGGTGCAAGCCGGGTCGGGCTTCGGAACCCGAGCGAGAGCGACACCTGGATCGCCAGAGGGAGGACGAGCTCGAAGCGGAGGACCGGCGAGAGTCGAACGCGAGAGGAACGGAGGAAGCGAGGATCAGAGCGAGGAGGGTCCGAGCGAGGCGAGGTTCGGACGAGCGAACCACGTCGCACCGCGGCGCGGCCGCCGCTCGATCGCCCCGCCCCGCGCTCATTCGCAGGTGGAGCGTACGGCGACCGCGCAGTTTGAAGCTTTCCTCGCTCGTTTTCGGTCAGAGCGTTGTCGTCGTCGTCGTCGTCCCTGATCTGCCGCTCGCTGCCGCCGCCGCGCTGAGCAAGCGCTTTGACACAGTGCACCACACGCACCTGCAGCCGATCCACCTTCGGTTGCCTCCTCCCCCGCCCTCGTCGGTTCGGAAGAACAAGCGTGAGAGATCGCCACCGTCTCGTCCTCCTTCTCTCTCGGCCATTCAACCCGACTCGTCCTTCCGCCACACCCCTTTCCTCGCCGTCGTCCCCAGCAGCAGCAGCGCGCGCACATACACGAGCAGCCGCAGCAGCACACGACCCACCCTCTCTACCGGCACCCGCGCGCTCGGCCGCCCCGTCGTCGTCGTCCGACCTTCCTCAAGTTGTCCGCCGCGACCCTGTCGCCTCACGCCCCTCCCGCCGCCGCGCCGGGCTGGCGTCATGCGCCCATGACGAGTGCGGCAGCCACGGTGCGGGTCAAGCCCATCGAGCGCGTCGTCGTCGAGCCCGCGAGAGCCGGCGACGAGTCGGCCGACGATCTGCCCTTGCCGCCTCGGCTTCCGTCCATCTCTGCGCTCCTCAACGAGACCGGGACCCAGTCGCCAGGTGCGTCCCGAGCCCCCTTCCTCTCTCTCTCTCTATCCCTGTGTCCCCCGACGACGACGACGACGAAACGCGAAGCCGGATTCGAATTCGAGCTGACGCCCGTCGCCTTGGCTCGCCTTCGCGCGCGCGCCCACACAGACTCGGCTCCACCACCACCGCCACAAGGAGGAGGCCCGTCGAGCGTGTTCCCGCCGTACAGCGTCTTTGACCCGCAAGCCCCGTCGACCTACCGCCACGACGTTGCGCCCACAGCTCCCGACGCTGCCCCCTCGCCTTCCTCCTCCACCCCCGCCCTCCCTCCACCGCCTCACTACCCGCCCGTCGCCTCGGCACATCCCGACACGGCCACCCAGGCCGGCATCGCCTTCTCGCAGTCGCGCCCCATGGCCCGTCCGCCCTCGCCGCCGCCCCGCCAGCTCACCTCGCTCGAGTTCCCCGACGGCAACGCCCTCCACCCGCTCCCGTCGGGCCTCCTCGCGACCAACGGCGGCCGGCGCCGCGCCACGTCGGCCTCGGTCCTCCCCCTGTTCGAGGCGGCGACGCCGTACGGCCGCCTGCCGGGCTTTGCGACGAGCTCGGAGCGAGGCGGCGCAGGCGGCGGCGCGGGAGATGGGCCGCCCGACGCGCGAGATCAGCAGCAGCAGCAGCACCTGTCGCAGCCGCATGCGCAGCCGTCGCACCAGCAGGACAGCCCGGCGTCGCGCCTCGAGGCCCTGAGGCCGCGCGCGTTCTCGACCCCGACGCGCGAGGAGTACCGCGCGCACGTCGGGTGGGCCACAGCGCTCCCTCCTGTGCCCGCTCGTGCGCCGCTCCACTTTGCGGCGCGCCCCGACCAGGCCGTCGAGCAGCAGCAGCACCAGCAGCAGCATCTTGAGCACCAGCTCCCGCTCCCGCACCCGCACCCGCATCAGCAGCACGCGCCCGATCCCGCCTATCCACCGATGCCGCCCTACCCGTACTACCCGGGCGTGCACGGCCCGCCAAGCCACGTCCACACCGCGCAGCACCTCCCGCCCGACAGCTGGACGCCCCATCACCTCGCGCTCCCCTACCCGCCGCCTCCGCACCACCCGCAGCAGCAGCAGCAGCAGCAGGCGCCGCCGTCTCTCCCGACCCCGCCAGGCCACGAGCAGCCGCACCAGCACCAGCACCAGCAGTCGCTCCCAATGCCTTCGGGCCTCGCCGCGCAAGGGCCGGCCTCGCCACCGCTCCCGTCGGGCGTTCAGCAGCAGCCGCAGCAGCAATTGGCGGTCCAGTACTCGACGCACGCGACGGGCCTCCCCGGCCAGTCGGCGTGGCTCCCGCAGCCGCCGCCGTCGCTCGTCGCCTCGGCTGGCGCTGCCGCCGCCGCCGCCGCCGGCGAGTCACCGCAGGATGCCGGGCGGTACGGCTGCCCGCATTGCCGTGCGTCGCCCCCCCCTCTCTCTCTCTCGGGAAGGCGCATCACTGACACGCCCCCTCGCCCCTCGTCGCCCGTCGTGCAGCGAAACGCTTTGCGCGCCCGTCGTCGCTCCGGATCCACATGCACTCGCACACGGGCGAGAAGCCGTTCACGTGTCCGATGTGCGACCGCGCCTTCTCGGTCCAGGTGCGTCCCTTTCTCTCCCTCCCTCTCTCTCCCTTGCTCCGAGTCGCACGTCCTCACCAAGCTCACCCTCGTCCCGCCGTGCACGCAGTCCAACCTCCGCCGCCACCTCAAGATCCACAAGGGCGGCAGCGCGACGACGCCGACCGCGTCGAGCCCGACGCCGCGCAGCCTGCCGCGCCTCGCGACCGACCGTGCGACGCTCGGTGACGCGGCGGCGACGGCCGACGACGGCGCGGGCATGTCGGGCAGCACGGCGTCGCGGCCTTCGAGCGGCTCGGCGGGCGGGCTTGGCGCGACGGGGACGGACGCCGAGGGTGAGGGTGAGGCGGAGCGCGACGATGCGGCGATACTCGAGGAGGACGAGGGGCAGGGCGAGGGCGAGGACGGGGACGTCGTCATGCGCGACGAGGAGCGGCGGCATGGCTCGGCGGCGGCGGCAGCGGCGGCGGCGGCCAAGGGCGACGAGCTGCGCGGCGGTGGGGAGGCGCCGCCGCTCGTCAGGACGGCGTGGCCTCGCGCGAGGGAGCGCGCCGACTGAGCCGAGCCGAGATGGCCGTCGTCGTCATCGTTGAGCGTCCGACGCTCGAGCCTCCTTTTTTCTCCTCTCCTTTCCTCTCCTCTCCTCACCCCTCCTCTCCCCCCTCCTCCCTTCCCGCATACCCATACTATGACCTCGGGCGATTTGCCGACCCGCACATCTCCCCACCTGTACATGCCCTGCGCCCATCCCCTCCTCCCTTCCTCCCTCGCGAGCCACTTGTTGTTCTCCACCCCCTCTTGCTTGCACCCCTTCCCCGCGCTCTCCCTCCTCGCGACTTGCTACCCACCTTGCTCTCCTCACTCTGTGACCTACATGCCGGTCGTCTAGCACCTCTCGATCGTCGCGCCTGCAACCTCGTTCAACGACTCGGGCATCTGTCGGCGGCGGGACGTCTTTCCGTGAGACGTTGCGAGAGAGTCAAGAGTTGCAGTGCTCGGGGCTACAGATGCCTCGTCTTGTTGCGACTCGCGCTCCTCGCCGGCTTGCGCATCCGGCTGCGCCCGCTGCCCTCCTCGCCCTCGAGCTCGCGCTGCTCGTCCTCGGCCTCCTGCGCCCCCTCTCGCCGCTCGAGCCCGGCCGCGAACCGCTTCTTGTCGCCCTTGAGCTTGTCGCGCTTGTCGGCCAGGGCCCGCTTCTTGTCGTCCGTCGCCGACTGGCCCGCCGCCGACGACGACGACGACGCCGCCGACGGGATGAACGACATCTCCATGCCGCCCCCCGCCGAGCCCCGGATGATGTCGCCCGACGCCGCCGCACCGCCCTCGTCGTCGTCGCCCGCTGCTGCGCCTCGTCGGCGCTTGCTCGCGCCACCCGCCGCCGCCTCGCGCGTGCGCTGCGCGAACGACTGCGTCGCACGCTCGGCCGTCGACGCGAGGGGTCGAGAGCGCGCCGACGACAGCGTGTCGTCGTCCGAGTCGTCGGCGGCGACGAGTGCGGGGCGCGAGCGGGCGAGAGCGGCGGCGGCGGAAGAGGTGGAGGTGGAGGGAGGTCGGGTCGCCTTTGCGGGCCGTTTTGGCGGCTCGATCGGGCGCCGCTGGTAGTCGAAGCCGAGCTCTGCGAGAAAAGAGCTGAGTCAGTCAAGGTCTCGCGCCAGGGAGAGCAAGAGGAAAGGAAAGAGAGAGAGGGGGAGACGCACCGCCCTCTGCGCTGCTGTCCGAGTTGGACGCCTCCTCGTCCTCGTCCTGCTCGTCCTGCTCGTCGTCGTCGTCGTCGTCGTCGTCCGACGCCTGGTGCTGCCGCGGCTTGGTCGACGGGTTGAGCAGCTGGAACTCGCGCGACTCCTCGTCGATCTCGAAATCGGGGTTGGTGAACAGGTCGCCGAACCGGTCGTCCTTGAGCAGGCTCGGCGCGTCGGCGCCGCCCGCCGCCGCCGCGTTCTTCTTCTTGCGGCGCTTGGTGCCCTCGTCGTCGTCCGACAACTCGCCCGCCTCGCGCTTGCGCTGGCGCTCTTCCTCGGTGCGCAGCTTCTTGGCGAGCGCCTTGTTTACCTTGACGCCGCTGCCGGCCGACTGCGAGCCGGCCGCCTTCTTGGCGCCGCGGATGCGCGACTCTTGCTCGGCGGCGAGCTTGTCGCGCACGAGCTGGTCGCGGTGCTCGGCGTACTGGAACGGGTTGGCGATCGCGCGCGCCTTGGTGTACAGGCGCAGGTCGACAAAGTAGCCGTGCATGTAGGGCTTGAGCGTGTCGGTACCGATGAGGTGCGTCAAGTTGAGGCTGCGAAGGGGATACAGACACGGTGAGTCGAGGCTCCTCCTGAACCCGAGAGAAGGAGAGAGAGGGGGGCAAGGACGCACTCGTCGAGCTCGGCGCGGTCGACAAACTTGTAGTCGTCGTAGATGGTCGTCACCTGGTCGTCCTCCATCTCCTCGGTCATGTTGTCGAGGAACCGGCACCACTTTGGCGCGGGCCCGAGCTGCGGCACGTAGTAGCCCGTCATGGGAGACGTCTCGTTGGCGAGGAAAACGAGGCCCGTGCCCGGGTAGATGTGCAGGTCGTTGATCGGCATCGGCGGGTTGATGGCGACGAGGTTGGTGCCCTGCAGTCGAGTCAAAGGAAAAGGGTCAATCCCGGCGTCCGACGACTTGACCGACCGAGAGAGAGACGAGAAGGGACGCACCGTGTCCTTGCCCCAGATCTTGACGACCTTCTCGTCGGCGCTCGCGACCCAGCCACCCTCGCGGTCGGCGTCGCTGCTCGTCGCGGGCGAGCTCTCGACCCACTCGACCTTCTTGACGGGGAGGCCGTACCCTTGGTCCTTGGTCGTGTACGGCTTGTTGGCGCGCAGGTCGTACAGGAGGATGTGGCCGGTCGACGTCCCGACGGCGAGGTTGAGCCCGTCGTTGCGGTTCGCGAGCGCCGTGACGGCGACGCCGCCCGTGCTCGAGTCGTCGTCGACGCCGGGCAGGCGCGGGTGCTGCAGCGTCGCGCTCGACATGCTCGACTGGGCGAGCGACGCGTACGGGAGGCGCAGGATGCCGGCCCGGGACCGGCTGCGCGGGTCCCACATCTCGACCGTGCCGCGGCCGTGGCGCGTCTCGGTGCCGAAGCACAGGAGCTGGTGCGCCGGGTTGATGTCGATCACGTTGACGCCCGTCACGGCGTCGCCCGTCGCGCCCGATCCGGGCACGCCGCCGCCCTCGCCGCCGTCGTACTCGGGCGCGCCCTCGAGCCCAAAGGGCTTCATGAAGCGGCCGACCTCGAGGTTGAGGCGCCACACCTCGGTGCCGAGGCCGCCGACGAGGGCGTCGCACGTCGGAAAGTTGTACGCGAGCGTGCGGCCTTGGCGAGGCATGCGGACGCGGTAGTGCGACGACGACTGGGTGTGGAGCTCGAGCGAGCGGTCCGACTGAAGGTGGAGCGTCTTGGTCCAGTCCGACGACAGGATCTGCGGGTGCGGCGCGCTCGAGTCAGGGAGGGCCCGGTCTTTCGTGCGCACAGAGTGGAGGGACGCACAGCAAAGTCGACGTTCTCGCTGTCGGTGACGCGCTCCATCTTCATGCTGAGCTCCTCGAGGTCAAAGACCTTCATGCGCGGCTTGTACGTGCCCGTCGCGAGGAGGTACCGCCCGTCCCTCGTCGTCTTGAGCTTGTTGCTCGCCTCGGGAAAGTCAAAGTCCTGTTCAGGCGAGGAGGGGAGGAGGGTCAGCACCGCCCGCCTCGAGAGGAGAGCCGGCACTCTCGCCGTCGTTCCTCGCCGCACGACCAAGAGAACCAAGGGAAGGGAGGGGGGCGCACCTGGATGAGCCGAATCTCGCCCTCGCCGCCCGTGCCACCCTGGCCGCCCTTCTTGCGGCGCTTGTTCTTGTCCGAGAGCTTGGCCTCGAGCCAGGCGGCCGCGTTCTTGCTCGACAGGCCGCCGCCGTTGACGCAGTAGATCTTGGCTGCGCCGCCGGTCGAGGCGAGAGAGACGACCATGGCTCGTGCGCGTGGTGGCGAGAGAGGGAGCCGTTGAGCGAGATGAGATGAGGCGGACGAGGCGAGGTCGAGCTCGCGCTCCGGAGTCCGCGGCGCAGGACTCACTCTCTCGCTCGC
The DNA here is from genome assembly GCF_001329695.1 of Rhodotorula graminis WP1. Classification (NCBI taxonomy): domain Eukaryota; kingdom Fungi; phylum Basidiomycota; class Microbotryomycetes; order Sporidiobolales; family Sporidiobolaceae; genus Rhodotorula; species Rhodotorula graminis. Next base: position 654,488 of record NW_017264934.1, read on the forward strand.
TGCCAGAGCCAGAGAAGTGTGCATGCGCAGACAGTCTTGATAATTACAACAAGCAAGCAGGGGTTCTACGCGCCCTCCCTCTTCGTCGCTCGATTCGGCGTCGACGTCGACGTCGGCGCCGCTCAGACTCACTCGGCCACGTCAAAGTCGCCCTGGTCCATCTGCGCATACAAGCAAGGTTGTGTCAGATCAAGCCGCTCGCGTGCCTAGACGGCTCGACGAGGCGCAGCGCTCGGCGAGGCCATCGTGAGGAGGAAGAGAGACCGCGCTCCGACTCACGTCCGCCGGCTCCTTTGGCTCCTCGTGCTCGCCGTACTGGATCGCGTTGTCGAGGTGGCTCAGGACGACGCCGACCGAGTCCTCGTCCGTCACGTCGAGCGGGAGGAACTGCACCATGTTGAAGTCGTCGATCTGTATTGCGACGAGGGAGGGAGGGAGGGGCCGCTTGTCAGGGATGCTCGGGGCCATGCAGGGCCGAGAGAGAGAGAGAGAGGAGAGAAAGGTGGACGTACGAGGTGCACGAGGGCGCTGTTGAGCTGGTGGAACTTGGGGTTGAGCTCCTGGTTGACCGACGTACGCAGCAGCTCGGGATCCGGGTCGAGGAACCTGTGCGAGGGACGGCGTCAGTTCCACTTCTACACCTTCCACGCGGACGCAAGACGACAGGAGAACTATCGTCGGACGTCGACGAGGCAGTGGGGGGAACGAGCGCGACGCACCGGTCGACCTCCTTTTTCCGCTTGCCCTCGCGCCTGACGAGGTCCATCTTGCTCATGACGTTGACGAACGGCACCTCGAGCCCGATCATGCAGCTCATGGCCGACAGGACGCCGGCAAAGTACTTGGACGTGTCCTCCATGAACTGCGACTCGAGGAGGTAGCACGCGACGAGGCTGATGTTCATCGTCGACGTGAGGAGTTTGGCGAGGCGGGGCAGGATCGGGATGTGCGTGTAGAGCTCGATCTGGCCTGGGCAGTCGATGATGAGCTGCGCGGCGGGAGTCGGGGAGAGGAATGACGGTCAGCGAGGGTGTCCGCATGGGCTTGCGGCGAGAAAGAAAGAGGGGACGAGTCGAGACGCACGTAGTCGTCCTCAAAGTCGCCGAGCGCGTCCGACAGCCAGTCGAGGTTCTGCATGAGGTACCTGTTGTTGTGTCGAGGAAGAGAGTCAGAAAGGAGGAACTGGCCCGAGAGGGGAGAGGGACAGAGGGACGCACTCGAAGCAGTAGATGAGGCCGCCGTTGGGCCCGAGCTGGAGCTCGTCCATGACGTCCTCGAGGCTGACGAGGTCCTTGATGTCGATCGAGGGCGGATACTCGAACTTGTCGGCCGCCGGGTCGAGGTTGAACAGGTGCACGGTGCGGCCGAGCGACTGGGCGTGCGTGATGAGCGACGCGCAGAAGGTCGACTTGCCTGCGCCGGCGGGGCCCGTCACGAGGACGGCGTCTGTTTCGTGTGGGGTCTGTGTGTGAGCTTGTGTGCGCGCTGTCGTGACCAAGGGAGAGGACGGACAGCGCATGGTGGCTCCGAGAGATGAGGAGCGGCCGTGCGAGGTGTGCAAGATGGATCGCGCTCGGGGCTGGACAAAGGTGGCAGCGGGGGCCGAGTGCACGAGTCCAGAGTCGGAGCTGTGGGCTCTAGCAGTGTGCGAGCAGAGTGTGAGCAGCTGAGACGAGCCGACAGCATCTGCTTGCTCCTCGTCGAGCTGGTTCGCTCTCCGTCACCGCGTCGACCCCGCGCTGGTCCTGCTTGCTCAAGCTCGAACTACTCTCCAGCACCGACACTCCCCGCACAGCCCGCAACCATGGTACGCCGTGCCGTCCTCACCTCGCCCTCTCGTCCCTCCACCGCCCCCCTCCTCCTCCAAGCTCACTCGCCGCGAACATCACGCGCTAACCCCTCTGCCCGGCCCGCCTGCAGAAGATCAAGACGATGCACCGCAGCCTCGAGGAGCACCTCCCGACCTCGTCGACCGCCACCGCCCCGGTCAAGCGCAACCTCGACCCGGCCCTGCACCCGTTCGCCCGCTCGCGCGAGTACACGCGCGCCGTCACGGCCGCCAAGCTCGACCGCATGTTTGCCAAGCCCTTTGTCGCCTCGCTCGAGGGCCACCAGGACGGCATCTACACCATGACCAAGGACGAGGCCGGCGGGCTCGGCCGCGTCGCGAGCGGCAGCGGCGACGGCGAGGTGCGCGTGTGGGACCTCGGCGGCCAGCGCACCGTGTGGAACGTCGAGAACGCGCACCGCGGCATGGTCAAGGGCGTCGCCTTTTCGCACCCGATGGTCGGCGAGGACGGCCGCGTCGAGAAGAAGGTCGGCGCCGGCGAGCGCGGCGTAAAGCGCAAGCGCGCCGACGTCGGGTTCAAGGGCAAAGGTCGCGCAGGGCTCGAGGACGACCTCGACGACGACGAGTACGACGACGGCGTCGACCAGCTCGACGAGACGCAGGCGCGCGGCTCGTCGCGCGTCCTCAGTTGCGGCGCCGACAAGACGGTCAAGCTGTGGGACGTCAAGGGCCCGTCTGGCCGCAACGCTCGAGTGCGTCTCATCTTTCTCTCCTTTCTCTCCTGCGCACCGAGCGAGAACCCCGTCCTGACCTCGCCTCCGTGCCCGCCGCAGCCTCTCCAAACCTTCAACGGCAAATCCGGCTTCAAGTGCGCCCTCATCTCTCTCTCTCTGTATCCCTGTGAGTATCGTCTCGGCGGCCCTGACACACCTTTCCCCTCGACAGCGCGATCTCGCACCACCGCTACGACCCGATCTTTGCGACGGGCTCGACCGAGATCGAGATCTGGGACGAGACCAAGACGGCGCCGCTGTCGACGCTCAAGTTCCACTCGACGTCCAACGCGAGCCTCGGTGAGCACATTCAGTGCGTCGCGTTCAACAAGAGCGAGACGAGCGTGCTCGCGAGCAGCGGGAGCGACCGCACCGTGTGCCTGTACGACTTGAGGAGCGGCAAGGCGCTCAGTCGGGTCGCCATGCAGGTGCGTCCCGGCCCCCTCTCTTCCCTGCGCATGTCCCGTACTGCCGTCGTGCAGCGCGAGCGTGCGCTGTGATGAGAAGCGGCGGGAACTCACGCCGACCCTCGTCCGCCCGCAGATGCGCGTCAACTCGCTCGCGTTCAACCCGCTGCAGCCGCCCGTGCTCCTGTGCGCCTCCGAGGACCACAACTTGTACACGTTCGACATGCGCAACCTGAGCACGACGACGCAGGTCTTCAAAGGTCACGTCGGCGCGTGCGTCCCCCTTTCGCTCTCTCTCAAGCCGTGGTGCCTCTCTCGCCGAGTCGCGGTCCCTGACAAGGCCTCGATGCGGACAGGGTCATGTCGTGCGACTGGTCGCCGACCGGTCGCGAGTTTGTCTCGGGCTCATACGACCGTACGGTCCGCCTGTGGGAGCAGGGCGAGGGCAAGAGTCGCGACACGTACCACACCAAGCGCATGCAGCGGTGCGTCCCGCTCTCCCCTCTCTCTGTCCTCGTCCTCTCTCACTCTGTGCGGGAGCGCTGACTCGTTGCGGACGTCGTCGTCGCAGCATCTTCTCGACCCTGTACACGCTCGACTCGCGCTTTGTCCTGTCCGGGTCGGACGACGCCAACCTGCGCATCTGGAAGGCGCGCGCGAGCGACAAGCTCGGCGTCGTCGACAAGCGCGAGCAGGTGCAGCGCGAGTACCGCGACGGCCTCAGGGAGAAGTGGGGGACCGTCGCCGACGTGGCAAAGATCGAGCGGTGCGTCCTGCGGCTCTCTCTTTCTCTCTCTGTCTGCGTGCCTCGATTCCCTTCTCGCTCGTGCTCTCTCTCATGAGCGCGATGAGCGCGAGCGGGAGGGCTGCCACGACGTGCAGGATGAGAGACTGACTCGCCCTTGCACCCTGCCCCTCTCCCCTTCCTCTTCCTCCCCTCACGCACCCACAGGACGCGCTACCTCCCCAAGCCGATCCACCAGGCGACCAAGCTCAAGCGCGAGATGCTCGACGCGCGCCGCACCAAGGAGGAGAACCGTCTGCGCCACGCGCCAAAGGGCGTCGACCAGGAGCTCCTCAAGCCCAAGCCGGCGCGCAAGGCGCCCATCGCCCAGGTCGAGCAGTGAGCGGGTGTGGCAGGAGCCTCGGTCGGTCGGTGGACGGTATACTGCGCAGTGTGCTGGAATGCGAGACGGTGCTCGCGACGTCGAGAGCGGGGGTCGAGCGGCGAATTTTCCAGAGAGGCGGGTCGCGGCTTGGCGAAGCGCCGGTGCGGCTCGAGGCTCGACGATGCGGGCTCTGGTGTCGGCGAGCGTACGGCTTTCGGTGCGCGCTTGACGAGCGAGGCTCGAGCCGGTCGAGCGGAGCTTTTGAAGGTCGGCCGGCACCCGGCGCCGACGGGCGATCGAACTTCGGCACGCGTGCGGGGCGGGCAATTGAACGGGCTCCACCTTCTCTCGCTCTCTCTCTCGTCCTTGCTTCCTCACACACGCTCTCGCCATGGCCTCGTCGAGCGACTACGACGTCGTCATTGTCGGCGCCGGCCCCGCCGGCCTCATGCTCGCTCTCTGGCTCGCACGCCTCAAGATCCGCACCAAGATCGTCGACAAGCGCAGCGTCAAGGTCCTCGCCGGCCAAGCAGACGGCGTGCAGGTGCGTCTCTACACACCCTAATCGATGGGGAACAGAGCGGGCGAACTGACCCGCTCGGACCCTGCAGTGCCGCACGCTCGAGGTCGCCCACTCGTTCGGGTTCGTGCAACGGCTCATCGAGGAGGGTACGCTCGCCTGCTATCTCTTCTTCCCTGCACGACGAGACCTGACGTTTGCTTCGAGGGCAGGCGCGCACATCAACGAGATTTGCAACTGGACGCCGGCGGCCGACGGTGGGCTCGAGAGGACGAAGCGCATGCCCGACGTGTGTCCTGCGTCCTCCTCACGCTTCACCCCTCTCGAGGACCCCTCACTGACTCTTTGAGACGACGCTCGCAGAACGAGCCGGGCACGAGCCGTTTCCCGCACGTTGTCTTGACCCAGGGTCGGATCGAGCGCTTCCTCCTCGACGCCATGCGCGACTTCAACGGCCTCGGCGTCGACCGAGCCGTCGCCCCGACCAACATGACCGTCGACCCTGCCCTCTTGACCGATTTTTCGCCCTCATCGTACCCCGTCACGCTCAAGCTCCGCCACCTGAGCGAGGACGAGGCGACCCCGACCCAGGTCGGCATCGCCAACGGGCTTCACCGCAGCAACGTCCTGAGCGACGACGAGGCCGACGCGATGCACGGCACGAGGGAGGGTGGAGCGTACGCGCTCGCCGGCGAGGAGGAGACGGTGCGCGCCAAGTTCGTCGTCGGGGCGGACGGCGCGAGGAGCTGGGTCCGCAAGTGCGTCCTCTCTCTCTCTCTCTTGCTCCTCGCGCCGACGAGCCATAATCCTCGTTCTCGTACTGACATTCTCGCCGGCCCACAGGCAGCTCGGCCTGTCGCTCGAGGGCGAGTCGGCCAACTCGCTGTGGGGCGTTCTCGACGCCGTCGTCGTCACCGACTTTCCCGACATCCGCCTCAAGTCGTCTGTCCAGAGCCATGGCGCCGGCTCGATCCTCGTCGTCCCCCGCGAGAACGATCTCGTGCGCTTCTACGTCCAGATGGGCTCGACCGACCCGAACGGCGAGCGCTTTGACCGCTCGTCGATCTCGCCCGAGTCGATCGTCGAGACGGCGCAGCGCATCTTCCAGCCGTTCAAGCTCGACATCAAGCACATCGACTGGTGGACCCTGTACGAGGTCGGGCAGCGCATGAGCCCGCAGGTCACGCTCGACAACCGCGTCTTCCTCGCCGGCGACGCCTTTCACACGCACTCGCCCAAGGCCGGGCAGGGTATGAACACGAGCATGATGGACAGCTTCTCGCTCGGCTGGAAGATCGCGCACGTCGTCCAGGGCAAGGCGTCGCCGGCCATTCTCGAAACTTACGGCGTACGTCTCGCCCTTTTCTCCTGCGCCCTCTCTTCCTCTCTCGAGCACCGACCCTGACTCGCCGCCCACACAGCTCGAGCGGCTCAAGGTTGCCAGAGAGCTCCTCGACTTTGACTACAAGCTCTCGCGCATGTTTGCGGGCAAGCCCATCACGAGCGACGGGGTGCGTCTTGCAGCTCTCGTCTCGCGCTCTCTACGACGTGTCCGACTGACACCCTCGCCGTCTCGCCTGTGCAGAAGCCCGTGTCGCACGAGGAGTTCAAGAAGGTGCGTCGCCGGCTGCAGCCTCGCTCGGTCCCGTGCCGACCTTCTCAAGTCGCCCGCTCACGCTCGACCGCGCGCAGTTCTACGAGTCGATCGGCAAATGGGCGTCGGGTACTGCCGTGGCCTACCTGCCCAACATGCTCGTCGCGCCCGAGCGAGAGCCACGCCTGGCGCCAGGTCTGCCTCATGGTCAGGTGCGCGCGCCCGTTTTGTCCTCTCCTCCTTCCTCTTTTTTCCGGCGCTCACCTGCGCCTCTTGCCCTCTGCAGCGCTTCGAGTCGCACGCAGTCGTCGCCCTTGCCGATGCTCGCCCCTGGCACCTCGCCGACCGCTTCCTGTCGGACGGCAGGTGGCGCTTGGTCCTCTTCGCGGGCGACGTTCGCGAGCCGCAGCAGCGCGACAAACTCGAGCAGGTGCGCCGGCCTCTCTCTCTCTCTCTCTCTATCCTCGACCGTTCCCTGACACCGAGACGCACACAGGCCGCAGCTTACCTCGACTCGTCGGCGGGCCCGCTCCGCACCTTCACGCCGGCCGACGACGACCTCGACTCGGTCATCGAGGTCCTCACCGTCATCTCGGACCCGCGCACCTCAGTCGAACCCAACGCGTTCCCGGACGTCCTGTGGCCACCCAAAAAGCCGTACGGCTCACGTTGTGCGTCTCGTCCTCTCTCTCTCTCTCGCCGCCGCCCGTCTCGACCTCATGAGTCCTCCTTGCCGCTCGCAGCGTACGACAAGCTCTACGCCGACGACTCGTCCCCTGTCACGCCGAACGACCGCGGCGAGATCTACAAGCACCTCGGCATCGACGCAAAGACGGGCTGCGTCGTCCTCGTCCGGCCCGACCAGGTCGTCGCGCTCGTGTGCTCGCTCGACGACATTGGCGACATCGGCTCGTTCCTCTCGCAGTTCATGGTCCCGCAGCAGCAGTAGTAGTCCCTCCCTCTCTCGAGACGTTCGCAATGTACTAGAGCTGTTGCAGAGCAAGCTACGTCAAGTGCCCGCGAGCGCTCATCTCCTGTGCGAGCCGCCTCCCCTCCTCCCCTCGCCGCCGCCGTGCCGGTGCGGCGGCGGGTCGCGCGCACCGTCCCTCGACGACTCGTCCGTCCTCTGCCGCTTGGGCTCCTCGGGCGCGAGGCGGTCGGCGAGCGCCGGCCGCTTGCGCGACGAGTCGTCCTGGTCGCGCCTGCTGCCGCCCGACGTCGACGACCTGCTGCGGTCCTCGGCCGGCTTGGACGACGTAAGCCCGGCAAAGAGCCTGCTGGACCCGCGACCCTTGATCGAGAGCGGGGCGTCGGTGGCGGTGGGACTGTTGCGCGGCGAGTCCTTGGCGGCAGGAGGGGCGGGCGAGTGCGCGGCCGGCGAGGCGTCCTTGGCGCCGCCAGCGCTCGGCAGACTTGCCCGGGCGCGGTCGACGAGTGAGCCCGACGAGGGTGCAGGCGGGGAGCGCTCCGACTCCTTGTCCGACTGCGAGCGCGAGGCGGGTGCGGGACGCAGGCGGTCGACGCCGCCACCGCCGCCACCGCCCGAGGGTTTGGGCGGCAGCGCACCACGGCCGCCGCGGTCCTTGCTGTCACGCTCCTTGTCCTTGCCGGCGCGCCGGTCGGCCTCCTCCTTGCGCGCCTTCTCGCGCTGCTCCTCGCGCTCACGGTCCCGCTGCCGCGCCCTCTCCTTCTCCTCCTCACGCTGCTCCGCCTCGCGCGACAGCTTGGTCCGGTCCGACGTGCGACGCTCGCGGTGCGACTCGTCACGACGGCTGCGCTCGTCGTCGGCGCGGCGCGAGGACGACGACGCCGAGGCCGACGGGCCCGTCGGGACCGGCTTGGCGTGGCGGTCGTCGTCACGGCGAGACGAGCGGTCGTCGCGGCGCGCATCGGGAACGTCGCGCCTGGAGGAGGACGGCATCGAGCCGGGGGCGGCGCGGTCGTCGCGAGCGCCTCGCCCGCCACGCGAGTCGCGCTCTTTGTCCCGCACGTCCCGGTCGCGCTCGCGCTCCCGGTCGCGCTCGCTCGTGCGGCCGCCGCGATCCGACGCTGCGCTGCGTCGGTCGTCCCTGCTCGTGCTCGCGCGAGAGTGCGACGACTCGACGCTGCGCTCCCTCACCTCGCGCTCCTTCTCCCGCTCCTTCTCCTTCTCTCGCTCCTTCTCGCGCTCACGGTCGACGACCGCTCGGTCTGCTCCACGCTCGGGGACACGATCGGCGACCCTGTCCCGAGCGCGGTCACGGCTGCGGGGCCGAGAGCGGACGTCGTCGCGCGGGTCGCGGGCGTCGCGGTCGCGGTCGCGACGCGGACTGGCCGCGCGAGAGGAAGGGCGTGACGCTGACGGGCTGTCGACGACGTTGACGGCGGCGGAGCGAGAAGAGGCGGACGCGGCAGGACCTCGTGCGGGCGGCGGGTCCATCTTCTTGTCCATGGCGCGGTCCCGCTCGCGCTCGCGTTCACGCTCACGCTCACGCTCGCGGTCGCGGTCTGCGCCGCTGCGCTCGCGCTCGCGCTCCTTGTCGCGGCCCGACGCACTGCCCGGCGCCGAGTTGGCGGGCGAAGCGGCAGGCGCCCGCTTGCTCGCGAGGGCCTCGGCGCGAAGCCGGTCGGCGACCGAGTCGGCGGTCGAGGTCGACGTGCCGTTGGTGCCAGGGCGAGTCGGGAGCGAGGAAGAGGTGGAAGGAGGGTCGTTGCGGCGAGTGTCGGCGGCAGGTCGGGAACTGCGTGCACGAACCTTGTGAGTAGATGTGCGACGACGAGGCGCGTGAGAGGCAAGGCGACGCACGGGTGCGAAGACGACGACGGCTTGACGTCGGCCTGCGAGGCTCGCGTCGATGGTGCGCCCGGGCGGCTCGGGAGCGCGCTCCTCGAGGCCGCCTGCGCGGCCGCCGGGGCAGGCGTCGCTCGGGCCGAGGACGGGTTGCCCGGCGCCGGCGAGCCGGCTGGCGAGGCCGACTTGATCGCGGTGCTGGCGGTGCGAGCGAGAGCGGGCTGCACCACGGAGAGGAAGGTGTGAGCGCTCGACGAGGGAGGAAGGCGGTCGAGGAGAGAGACGCACAGCGGGCTCGGGCTTGTTGACCCAGTGCTTGCGGCGCTTGCCGACGACGGCCTTGTACCTGCGCGCGTGTGGAGAAGGTCAGGACGGGCCCGGCGGATTGGAAGAGGGAGAGGACGGACCCTTGAGCGAGGATGGTCAAGTCCTCGCGCTTCTCGACGGCGAGCAGCTCGACGACGCTGCGCTCGAGCGTCTCGCCCTGCTTGTGGTCGAGCGGGAAGAAAGGCGCAATCTTGGTGAGAACGAGGATCGAGTTCTTGATGTGCATGTAGCCGCCGGACCGGAAGCTCTCGATGAAGCCCTGCAGCGTGGCCGAGTACTGGGTCAGGACGTGCGGTCGACGAGAGAGGACCGAGTAAAAGTGGGACGCACGAGGACCATGTTGCCGTGCCACTTGAGGAGCGCGGCCTGAAAGTCGGCATGCTCGTAGTGCTGGCGCGGCTTGTCCGACGACGACGAGTCGTTCATCGAGCGCAGGAAGCCCGACAGCTCGCCGTTCTTGCCGACAGCGTGCTCGGCGTAGGCGGCCTGGTCCTTGTACCACCCGTTGAGCTCGCCGAGGACGTCGTAGATGAACCGGCCTGCGAGAAGGGGCACGAGCGCGAGGTCAGTGCTTGGTCTCGGGGGCGAGGATGCCGCCGCGGCGAAAGAGGGGACGCACCATAGTTGCGCGCCTCGTTCTCGGTGCACGAGAACAGGATCGGGCTGATCTGGCTCGTCAGGAGCTGCGGGACCGAGATGCCGAAGCTCGTCAGGACTGCGCGCTCTTCTCGACCCGGCCACCCCGCACCCAGAGGAGCGAGAGGGGACGCACACGATCGTAGAAGACGACGGTGTGGAAGCCCGGCGTGTCGAGCGCGTGAAGCTTCTTGACGAGCTGGTGCGCAAAGACGGCGTCCGGGAGCGACAGGCGCGCACGAGGCTGGACGCAGTACTGCAGGATGTCGTCGGCGAGGCGGATGCGGTCGGCCTTGGTCTTGACGTCTGCGCGCAGGAGAGCGAGAAGAAGGTCAGGAGGCGGCGCGAGAGGGAAGACGACGAGAGGAAAGGGCGAGGACGCACTGCTGAACCAGTGCACCTTCTCGCGCCCGAGCCGACGCGTGACCCGGTTCTTCGAGCTGAGGTGCATCGCCGCCTCGGACGACAGGCCCGTCGCCGTCGCGATGACGTTCTCGACAAAGTGCGCCTTGTCCTCCTGCTTGACGCCGGCGAGGCTCGCCACGTCGCGCTGCAGGGCCCGCAGGCGCGTGATCTCGGCGTCGTACCGCACCTTGGGGTACAGGATGTCGTGCAGGGTGAGCTGCCAGAACGTGACGAAGAACGGGGCGCCGAGCGTGTCGCGAGCCGAGGCGGGAAGGACCTCGGCGACGTTGCGGATCTCGTCGACGAGCGCCGAGTGCCACGGCTGCGGTTGAGGTGGAAGGACGAAAAGAGTCAGTCAGGGCGACTGCGCAGAACGGGAAAGACAGGAAAGAGGAGGAGGAAGACGCACCTCGACTGGTACGGGTGCGGGTGCCGGGGTCGAGCTGCCGCTCTCGCCGTTGACGGCCGACACCGCGCCGTTCGCCGGCGGCGGCGGCGGCGTCCCGCTCTCCTCGGCGCCCTCCTTCTTGACCTCGGCGCCCGCGTCGACCTTCTTGTCATCGCCCTCGCCGTCGCCCATCTCGACGTCGCCCTCGCCGTCGTTGCCCTTGCCCGCCGCCACCGCTGCCGCCGCCGCCGCGTCGGCCTCGTCCTTGGCCCTGCGCTCGGCCTTCTCCTTCTTGAGTCGCGCCGCCAACAGGCTCTCCTTGCGCGCCTGGAGCTCGCTCTGCTCCTTGTCGTCCGCGGCGCGGATCCTCGCCCGCAGCCTCGGCCGCGCGAGGTCGAACGCGACGCCGGCATCGAGGCCGAACCGGCCGAGGAGCGTGCTCGGCTCGGGCACGAGGGCGGCGAGCTCGGTGGGCGTCGTGAGGGCGGCGAGGAGCTCGGTGAACTGGAACAGGACGGCGTGCGTCTGGTCGAACAAGGCGCCGAGCGACTTGAGGTGGGCGCCCGGGGTGCGCAGACACGCCTGGCGCTGCAGGGCAATGTTGACGAGGAGCGGGACGGCGAGCCCTTTGTCGAGGAGGGCCGAGCGCAGGCGCGAGCGGGCCTTGACGAGGGCGTCCTGGACGGCGCGCTGCGACGCCTTGGCGAGGTCGGTCTGCTGGTACACCTCGCTGCGGAGGTGCGGCCCACCGGCGAGGCTCAGGACCTGGGCGTCGCTCAGGTCGGCGAACGGCTCGATGGCCGTCATGCGCGCGATGAGCTCGCGCAGGACGACGAGGTCCTTGGACTCGCCGCTGACGAGCGCGTTGACGAGGTACTGGAGGACGACCCACAGCGAGGGCTGCATCTGGACCCACCGGCGGTACAGCTGGCCGGTAAGAGTGGCGAGGCCCGAGAGCCACATGGCGATCGACGTGCCGTCCTCCTTGGTCTTGGGGCGGTCCGACGACAGGGCGTCGAGGATCGAGTAGGCGAGGACGTCGTACGACAGGGTCGACAAGTACCGCGACGCCTCGACGACGGGCACGATCAGGTTGTCGTAGCTCTGGATCTGGTTGATGACGACGGCAAAGACGGCGGCCGGGTTGGTGTAGGCCGTGCGCGCGAGGAGCTTGCCGAGCTTTTTCGAGTTGTCGGTCGACAAGCGCCTGAGGATGCTCTTGCAGTCGCGCTCGGCCTCGGCCTTGCGCACGCCGAGCTCGGGGTTGCGCCGCGTGAGCGAGTCCTTGACCTCGCCGTACAGGGCAAAGCGCTGCTCGATCGGGTACAGCGACAGGACGCGCCAGATCTCGGTCGCCGCCGCCGGGTGGTGCTCGAGGAGGGCGATGCCGGGCAGGAGGTGCAGGCGGACGAGGTCGAGCCACCTCGTGCGGCGAGGGTGGTCCGACGGGTTGGTCTGCGAGGCAAAGAGGCGTGCGAGCACGTCAGTCTCTGAGTGCCGGCGAGAGAGGCTGAGAGAGAGAGAGAGAGAGAGAGAAGGAGAGAGAAGAGCGCGCCGACGCACCCCAAGGTCGGCGACAGCCACCCTGACAATCTTGGTGAACGTCCCAAAGTCCCTCGCGACGTGGATCCCGACGAACGGCAAGTAGACCTTTTCGAGGAGCTCGACGACGCCCTCGGGGCCTTGGGCGCGCGGGACCCGCTCGGTCCACCGCGGGAAGAAAAAGGTCCACTCGCCGCGCTGCGCGTTGGGGAACGCCGAGCCCGTCAGGGTCGGTTGGCGCGGCGGCGACAGCGACGACGGCGGCGGCGCCTTGGTGCCCGACGTCGTCGAAGAGGGCCGCGCTCGCGGCGCCGTAAACTCGGCGACGTACTGCGCGGCGAGGCCCGAGCCGGCCGCCGAGGGCGACAGCGGGTCGTACGCGGGCGCGATCGACGCGGCGACGAGGCGGTTGACGAGGTCGGCGACGCGGGGAAAGACGCGCGCGAGGAAGGGGAACGTCGACAGGATGAAAAACGCGTGGGTCGAGTCGCCGATCGAGAGGAGCGCCTCGAGGAGGCCCAGGCGCTGGTTGGGCGGGTCGCGCGCCGGGACCGCTGCTGCCGCCGCTGCTGCCGCCGCCGACGACGACGACGATGCCGTCGTCGAGGAGGCGCCCTCGGCGCCCGCTGCCGCCGCAGGCTTGGCCGCCGGGGCCTCGTCGTCGACGAGCGCGCCCGCCATGGCGAGCGCATTGGCCCCGCCTGCCGACCTCGCCCTCTGCGCCTGGTCGTCCCTCCACGCCGCGTCCATTTTGGTGAGGGCCTTGTCGTCGGGCGACAGGTGGGGCCACAGGTCCGACAGGCGCGCGAGGCCGTGCCAGACGAGGAGCGCGGCGGCGAGGTACAGCGAGTCCGGGACGGCCGTCTCGGGCGCAGCCGACAACGAGGGCGACTGGTACAGGGCAAACTTGAAGCCGAGGATCTGGGCGATCGTGTCGCTGCCGGACTCGTCGTCGAGGCCGACGTCGATCGGCATCGCCGAGGGGTCCTTGGCCGACGAGGACGACGACGCGGCGGCGGCGCTCGAGCGCGGCTTGGGCGCCCACGGCGAGAGCGACAGGAGGTCGATAAAGAACTGCCAGTGCTTCACGACGTGGTCCGAGAAGGCGTCGAGGATGACGTCAAGCGTGCGCGTCGGGTCGAGGTCAAAGTTGCCTGCGCGCGCACACGAGTCGTCAACACGTCGTCCGACGGCCGGACGCCGAGGAGAAGAGAGGAGGAGGGGCGTGGGGGCGCACCGATGAGGTTCTTGACGCGGTCCATGGCGACCTGAGCGCGCCTGAGCCGCTCGTGCTCGGTCTCGCGGCTCGCGCCCGTGTCGGGCGAGTGCGGCGGGCCCATGTCGCTCAGGAGCTCGACGATGAGCTTCGAGTAGCCCTCGGACTCTTCGCGCAGCAGGTTGAACTTTTGCTGCTTGTAGCTGCGCGCCGCGAGAAAGGAGGAGGAGCGGGTCAGGCTTCGCCGGCGAGGAGGGAGGGGGAGGAGGAGGAGGAGGAAGAGGGCGACGCACTACAGGGCGGTGCGCTGTCGGACCTCGGTGCGCTGGAAAAAGTTGACGTCGTGCACGAGGCCGGCGAGGCCAATCAGGGCAAAGTCGAGCCGCTCGACGAGGGCCGCCGCCGGGATGTGGCCCGAGTCCTGGTTCACGAGCGAGTGTGTCAGCCGCTCGTCTCGTGCGTGTCGGCGGGACCTGAGAGGAGGAGACGTAAGGTGGGACGTACGGCGAGGGCCTTGCAGAGGTGGGCGAGACGGGTGCGCGCGTTGAGGACCTCGGCGTCGACGAGCTTTGTGCGGTCTGCGGCGGGCGCTGACGATGACGAGGTCGCACCCGACGGGTCGTCGAGCTGCATGCCGTCTTGCAGTTCGGCGGGCGGTGCTGCTGCACGAGGGACGGCGAGGTCGATGCGGGTGTAGAGCTCCTGGTCGACCTGCCAGACGACGTCGATCCAGACGTCGGCGAGGCGTGCGGTGCGGTCTTGGTCGTGCGCGAGGTGGTTGAAGACGCCGTCGGTGAACAAGGCTGCGAGGCGGTGCGGGTCGGGGCGAGCTTGCGGGTCAACGGAGGCGACAGAGGCGACGAGCTGGTGCACGAGGCTGGTGAGGAGGAGGTGCTCGGCCGGGTCATGGCTCGCTGTTGCTGCGAGGTGGACCAGCGAGGCTGCGCTGTGTCGGCGTGCGAGGCCAGGTGAGCTGTCACTGCTGTTGCGCAACCACGAGGAGGACGAGGGGCGCACAGGTCGTCGTGGGGCGCGTCGCCCGCGAGGAAGGCGAGCACCTGGGCGCTGGCCCCTTGCGGGGTGACGGTGGACGCGCTCATGCACTCGTCGAGCGTGAGCAGGATCGTGTCGGAGAGAGAGACGTCGACTGTCGACCTGATGGAGACGCACCTCTCGCGCTCCCTCTCTACCACGCAGAGCCTGGCCGCGACTGCGCTCCAGCCCTAGCTAGCCAAGTCGCCGCGACTGCCCGCTTCAAGCGAACCACGCCCGCCTCGCCGTCGCTGTTCAACCCCCGTCCTCGTCGTCCGTCACCAAGCAGCCACCGCACCCCGCCTGCGCCTCGAGGGCCTCCGACAAGAGCACGACGCTGCAGACATGGCCGACGCAAAGCTCTTTCAGCGCAGCAAGCTCCAGGAGTGCGTCCACCCCCGTTGTCGCTCACTCCTCCCTCCCCTCGGCCTCGACTCCATGTGGGGACTCGTCGCTGACGGCCCCTACACCCACACAGGCTCCGCGCCGAGCTCCAAGCCGACAAGAAGGACAAGAACTTTGCCCGCCGCAAGACGGTCCTCAAGCGCGTCGTCGCGTCCATGACCATGGGCCAGGACCTGTCGCCCCTGTACCCGGACGTCCTCGCGTGCCTCTCGATCCAGGTCGTCGACATCAAGAAGATGGTCTACCTGTTCCTGATCAACTACGCCCGCGTCAAGCCCGAGATGGTCCGCCACGCCTTGCCCGGCCTCCTCGCCGACGCCGACGACAAGAACGCCCTCGTGCGCGCCCTCGCCATGCGCACCATGTCGTACATCCCGGTCCCCGAGGTCCTGCGCGCCCTCGTCGACCCGCTCCACCACGCCCTCAAGGACCGCGACCCGTACGTGCGCAAGACGGCCGCCATCTGCGTCGCCAAGCTCTACATGCACGACCGGCGCCTCGTCGACAAGCACGGCTTTGTCGCCTCGCTGCGCGACCTCCTCATGGACCCGAACCCGACCGTGATCGCCAACGCCGTCGCGAGCCTGACCGAGATCAGCGAGCGCAGCGACAACATCCACCTGCGCCTCAACGCCGACGTCGCGAGGCGCCTCGTGCGCGCCATGACCGAGGCGAGCGAGTGGGGGCAGACGTACATCCTCGAGGCCCTCATGTACTATGTCCCCGACACGCACGACGACGCGACTCTCCTCGCCGAGCAGGTGTCGATCCGCCTCCAGCACTCCAACTCGGCCGTCGTCCTCGCCACCGTCAAGGTCATGCTCTACCTCATGAACTACATGGGCAGCGAGCAGGTCGTCGAGGACATGTGTCGGCGCCTCAGTCCTCCACTCGGTGCGTCGTCCCGTCTCGCCCTTGCCCTCTCTCGCCTCGTCTCGTCTCGACCTTTCCTGACACTTGCGGCCTCCCACGCTCGCCAGTGACGCTCCTGTCGTCCGGCTACGAGGTGCAGTACGTCGCGCTGCGCAACATCCACCTCATCATCCAGCGGCGGCCGTCGGTCCTGCGCAACGACGTCAAGGTCTTTTTCTGCAAGTACAACGACCCGATCTACGTCAAGCTCGCCAAGCTCGAGATCATCTACCGCCTCGCGCACGCGCGCAACGTCGAGCAGGTCCTCGCCGAGCTCAAGGAGTACGCGTCCGAGGTCGACGTCGACTTTGTGCGCAAGGCGGTGCGCACGATCGGGCGCCTCGCCATAAAGGTCGACCAGGCGGCCGACCTGTGCATCTCGGTCCTGCTCGAGCTCGTCAAGACAAAGGTCTCGTACGTCGTCCAGGAGGCCATCGTCGTCATCAAGGTGCGCCCGTCCGCTCTCCCTCTCTCTCTCTCTCCCTTGCGTCGCACTGACTCGGAGCCCGTGCACGCCCCCCGCGCAGAACATCTTCCGACGGTACCCGAACCGGTACGAGGGCATCATCGGGACGCTGTGCGAGAACCTCGACGCGCTCGACACGCCCGACGCCAAGAGCGCCATGATCTGGATCGTCGGCCAGTACGCCGACCGCATCTCGAACTCGGACGAGCTCCTCGAGGACTTTCTCGAGACGTTCCTCGACGAGCCGACCGAGGTCCAGCTCGCGCTCCTGACGGCCACCGTCAAGCTCTTCATCAAGCGCCCGACGGCCGGCGCCGAGCTCGTCCCGCGCGTCCTCAAATGGGCGACCGAGAGCGTCGACAACCCGGACCTGCGCGACCGCGGCTTCATCTACTGGCGCCTCCTGTCGACCGACCCGGCCGCGGCGCAACAGATCGTCCTCGGCGCCAAGCCCGACATCAGCACCGAGGGCGACGCGCTCGACCGCTCGGTCCTCGACCGCCTCTTGCTCCACACCGGGTCCCTCGCGAGCATCTACCACAAGGAGGCGCACGCGTTTGTGCGCGGCGCGAGGGCAAAGTACCTCGGTGACAGCCCGGCCCTCGACCAGGACGCGCGAGACGCCTACGCCGAGCAGCTGCGGCGCTTGCCCCAACAGCAGCAGCCGCAGCGGGCGCCGGACGCCCAGCCGGCACCGCTCGTGGTCGCGGCGTCGCCCTCGTCGGCGGGCATGGCAGGCGCTCCGGCGCTCCCGCAGCGGCCGGCGGCGGGCGGGCGATCGGCGTCGGGCGACGCGCAGGACGACTTTGCGGCGATGGGGCCGGCGCGAGGAGGAGGAGGAGGAGGAGCGGGCGGCGCGGCGGCGCAGGGGCTCCTCGACGATGTCGACGAGGGCGACGATGGCGTGGACGACGACGACGAGGAGGAGGAGGGCGCGGCGCTCAACCCGGGCGCGCTGTCCGCCGAGTCGGCGGCCGGGCCTGGAGCTGTCGCGGCGGCGGGTGGTGGGCGCGCGCGGTCCGGCACGGTCGCGTACGGGACCGAGCGCGTCGACGACGAGCGCGAGGGCGACGAGGGCGGAGGGGCGCTCGACCCGTACGCGAGCCTGGCGCGGTTGAGCCTCGACTTGGGCGGCGGCGGCGGCGGAGCGGGCGGCGGCGACGGGTACGGGTACGACGGCCCGCAGCCGCAGACGGTCAGCGGGAGGACGAACGACGACTTGTTGCTGTAGTCGGAGCTGAGCTGGGGCAACGAGCCTCTCTATCGCACTTTCGCTCGCTCGCGAGTCGCCCGAGGTGGGGAGAGCAGGAGCGGTTCGAGGAGAGCACGGAAAGACGGCCCGCGTTCGGGCTCCTGGGTGCTGCTTGTCATTACAGAGCAGGGTCCGTCGCAGTTCAACCCAGCTCGCAGGCTGGCCGTCGTCGTCTTGGACGCTCGCCAAGCCGCCGCGAGCGGGCTGACCACCTCGCTCTCCTCGCACACCTCGCTCGGCCTATCCGACAGGCTCAGTGAGCAGCACACGCGCACACTCGACACAGCGCACGACCGCGCACGACCCTCACCGCCGCGACCGACGTGTGACGCGCCTCTCGTCCTCATCAGCGCCCGCTCCACCTCTACCGCCAGCACCACCCGCGCGAGCCCGCCCGACTAGCTGTACAGCGCTCGACCAGACTCAAGACCAGCATGCAGGTGCGTCGCAGTCCGCTCGAGACGTCGTGCCCCGCCGGGCGAACGGGCGAGATCGCCTTGCTCGCAGGCGGGGCTGCATTTCGAGCACTTGTGCGGACGCCGAGTCGAGTACTGACACACTCTTGAGTGCACACAGTCCCTCGCCGTGCGCCTCTCGCGGCACCACGGCTCGCTCACGCCCGACTCGTCCCCACTCGGCCACCCGACACCCGGCTCGCTCCACCTCACCGCGCACCACCTCGTCTTCAAGCGCGACGACGTCGACGCGAGCACCGTCGAGAACAAGGGCGATGGCAAGGGCCAGGTCGAGGACAGTGGCGACGAGGTCTGGGTGAGTGCGACTCGCTTCCTCCCCTGCTCGCGCCAGCCCCGGACAGCCAGGGCCCGCCGGCTAAGGCTTGAGGGTGCCCTACTCACACCTCGCGCATCCACAGATCCCGCTCACGCTCCTCCACTCGGTGACGCGCACCCCGCCCTCCCTCACCGGCGAGCCGACGCCCCTCGTCCTCCGCACGCGCGACTACCTCACCTACGAGCTCTCGTTCGCCTCGATCGCCGACGCCGACCTCGCGTGGGACACGCTCAAGGCGCAGTGCGGCACCCTGTCGAGCGGCGGGCTCGAGGCGCGGTACGCGTTCGCGCAGCCGAGGAGGACGGCCAAGGGCGAGGGCGAGGGGGACGGCGCCGGCAAGGGCAAGGGGCGCGCAGACGGGTGGGAGGTGTACGACGTCGAGAAGGAGTTTGCGCGCATGGGCATGGGCACGAGGAGCAAGGCGTGGAGGTTCACCAACGTCAACGCCGACTTTCAGGTGCGTCGCCCGGTCCTCTTCGGCGCCCGAGCGGGGCCGACACTAACTGTTTCCTCGCCCGTGCGCAGTTCTGCCCGTCGTACCCGGCCAAGATTGTCGTTCCCGCCAAGATCTCGGACACGACGCTGTCGTACGCCGTCAAGTACCGCAGCAAGAGCCGCATCCCGGGCCTCGTCTACCTCCACTGGGCCAACCTCGTCCGTCCTCCTCCCCCTTCCGCCTCGAACATGTCTCTGACGTCTCATGATGTCCTGCAGGGCTCGATCACGCGCTCGTCGCAGCCCATGGTCGGCATCACGCAGAACGCGCGCTCGATCCAGGACGAGAAGCTCATCGAGGCCATCTTCACGTCGCACTCTCAGCACTCGCACGCGCTCCAGCCCATGCACGTCTCGGACAGCAACTCGTCGCCCCTCTCGCCGACGCACGACGCCCAGCAGCAGATCGTGTACGGCGCGACGCCGAGCAACATCATCATCGACGCGAGGCCGACCAAGAACGCGTACGCCAACTCGGTCAAGGGCGCCGGGACCGAGAACATGCTCTACTACCGCAACTGCAAGAAGGAGTACCTCGGCATCGACAACATCCACGTCATGCGCTCGAGCCTGAACGGCGTCTTTGACGGTCCGTCCCTCTCTCGCTCGTACTCCCTCAAGGCGTCCAGGTGTCCTGACTCGCACCTTTTCTTCGCAGCTCTCGCCGACGCCGAGTCGACGGGCACGCTCGACCGAGCCGCTCTGCGCCGCACCAACTGGCTGTCGCACCTGACCAACATCCTCGACGGCGTCCTCATCGTCGTCCGCACGGTCCACCTGTTCAACTCGCACGTCCTCGTCCACTGCTCGGACGGCTGGGACCGCACGTCGCAGCTGTCGGCGCTGCCGCAGCTGTGCCTCGACCCGTACTTCCGCACGGCGCGCGGGTTCGCCGTCCTCATCGAGAAGGACTGGGTCTCGTACGGCCACCGGTTCGCCGACCGGTCGGGCCACCTGTGCAACGACCGCGTCGACTTTGTCCACAAGCTCGGCACGGACGCGTCGACGCAGCAGGCGTTCCTCGCGAGCGTCACGCGCCAGTTTGCCGGGTCGTCGCACGCGTTCAAGGAGACGTGCCCGGTCTTTCAGCAGTTCCTCGACTGCGTGTACCAGGTCCAGCGCCAGTTCCCGACCCGGTTCGAGTTCAACGAGCGCCTGCTGCGCCACCTCGTGCGCGAGACGTACGGCGACGCCCAGGGCACGTTCCTCTTCAACTCGGAGCGCGAGCGCGCGGAGCTCGACGCCCGCTCGCGCACGGCGAGCGTGTGGGATACGGTCTTTGACCCGGCGACAGGCACCCTCAAGCCCGAGTTCCGCAACCCGGCGTACGATCCTGCGCTCGACGACCCGCACCGCAAGTCGCCCGACGCCGACCAGGGCGTCGTCCTGGTTGACGCGCACGACGTCCGATGGTGGCACGAGCTGTTTGGGCGTGACGACGACGAGATGAACGGCCGCCCGTTTGCGGCCGACCCGTCGGCGAGCGGCGTCCCCACCGACACGGTCACCGAGGTCAAGGTCGTCGAGGGCCTCGACGACGACCCGGTCCTGAACGGGCTCGCGGCGCGCACGGCCGGCGTCGCGCTCGGTGGGCCGGGCACGAGCAACGGCGACGAGCCCGCCGAGCCGCACAAGCTCTCGTCGTCGTCGTCGTCGCACGCGCCGCCGCACGCCGGGCTCGACCAGCACCACCACCTCGGCCCGTCCTCGCGCTCGCCGAGCCCGGCTGCCACTCGCGGCGGCGAGCTCCTCTCGCAGCAGCAGCTCACCGAGACGGTCGCGTCGGTGCAGAAGCTCGGCTGGAGCGCGTGGAAGTCGGTGCGCAAGTTTGGTGAGGACGCGGCGCGCCAGCTCAAGGAGCAGCAGGCGGCGCGAGCGGCCGAGCTTGAGCGCGAGAGGGAGCAGGGCGCGAGGGCCGGGCAGGCGCAGGGTTACGGGCACGAGGGGAGCGGCGCGGGGTGGGGGTCGAGCGAGGTGCGCGAGGGCGCCGGCGCCGTCGCAGGGCGGAGCGAGGGCGCCGCAGGAGGCTCGTGGGGCAGTCGTGCGGGTGGCATGTGGGGCAAGCTGTCGGCGACGAACCCTTGGGCGGCGGGCAACGAGCCGAGCCACGCCCACCCCTCGTCCTCCTCCGCCTCCCTCTCTACCGACCCGCCTCGCCCTTCCTCATACGACTCGCCGAGCTACGCCGCCTACCAGTCTCGACAAGCCGCCGCCCCTTCCTCGTTCGCCGCCGCTCCCCAGCCCTCGCACCCCTCGTCTCGCGCCGCACCCGCGCCAGCTCGCCAGCCGAGCAGCTCGCTCTCGATCAACCCGTGGGAGACGATCTCGCGCGACGAGGCCGTCCCGTCAACCTCCGTCTCGAGCAGTGCGCCGAGCCCGCTCGTCGCGCCCGTGCACAAGCCGGCCATCGAGAAGGACGAGCCGCCAAGGTCGGCGCCGCCACCGGCGGGAGCCGCGACGGACCCGCTCGGCGTCGGTTGGACCTGAGGGAGGACAGCAGGAGGGCCGATGTTCTCTCGTTTTGCAATAGCATGTTGTTGTGCCTCGTCTGGGCCGATTGCGCTTCTAGAGAAAGCGAGAGAGACGCTCTCGCTCAACTTGAGAAGGTCGAAAAAGAGAACTCGGTTGCAGGGGAGCGCTACGGCAAAGATAGATACGGCGAGGGAGAGAGGCTCCGGAGCATGAGCCTACGTGCGAGGCCGGAACGACTGAGGGCTGTCGAGCGTCGGCGAGAGGGCATAGGCGGCGTTGTCGGAGGGAGAGCTGGACGAGAGTGCGGCGTACGGCTTGGCCGAGTCGTCCTGGACCTCGGGATAGCTGCCGTAGGTCGACATGGCGCGCTCGCTGTGCGGGACAAAGGCGCTCTGGCCATCTGTGGGCGATGCGGGGAGGAAGAGTCAGTTAGGAAGGCGAAAAAGGGAGAGGCCCGAGCGGCGGCGACGCACCGACGGGGCTGCGTCCGGGCTGCATCGAGGGCCCAGGAGTGCCGGCAGACGTCATGATCGACGGCGCGTACGACGTGCCGTACTCGCTGTGAGCGCGGCGGCGTCGACGGTACATGAGGAGGCCGCCGAGGGCAACAAGTGCGGCGGCACCGACGCCCACGCCGACACCGACGCCGACGCCGACTGTAGATGCGCTGCTAGTACCGCCGCCGCTCGAGGCGCCGGTCGGGTCGGCAGAAGGGAGCGACGAGGATGACGTGGTCGACGAGCTGCTCCCGCCGAACTGAGCCGACGAGCTCAAGGCTGCGGGTAGAATTCGTCAGGAGGCGTCGGTGCTGAGAGAAAGATGAGAGTGGGACGCACTTGACGAGGCAGACGTGCTCAAGGTGCTCGACGCCGCCGGCGCCGAGGAGGACGAGGCGTTGGCAGTGACGCCGAGCGAGCCGGGCGCGGCGTCGACGAACCCGCTGCTCCACCGCAGCGTCTCTGCCGACATGAGCGCGTCGTCCGACACTGCGAAATCGACCTTGATGCCGGCGTTGTTGGCGTCGGCGCCGGTCTGGCCAATCGTCAGGACGTGGTTCCCGAGCGACAGGCCCGTGACGGCGCAGCGCGAGACGTTGACCGAGCCGGCGGTCGCCTCGAGCGCCCTTGACGCGTCATACCAGTGCAGCTCCTGCGTCCGGGGAGGGGAGGAGCGGGTCAGGAGCTTGTTTCGACGCTGGCGGGAGAGGCGAGGTCCGGGCGCCGGAGGAGACGAGGAATTACGGCCGCGTCGACATAGCAGAAGAAGCGGCCCTGCGTGGCCCAGTAGTCGCCGTACACGTTGACGGCGGAACCGTAGAAGGTGAACTGCGCCGTACAGTTGGTCGCGCCGCGAGCTGCTGAAAGGGGCGAGAGGGTCAGCTGGCTTCGTCGTTCTTGAGAGACAGGCTCGCGAACGAGAGCTCGAGTGCTCACCGAGGTCGCAACTCGAGAACGTCCCGTCGAACCAATCTTGGCCAGGGCTGACAGCTGCACGGGGGGAGGCCAAGGTCAGCGACGTGAGCGAGGACGAAACTGGCGCGCCAGATTGCGAAACTGACGAGTAGCGTTGCGGAACTGCGCCCAGCCGGCTCCAAACGACCAGGCTGCGTCGGCGTCGTCGATCCAGCGGATGGTCATGTCGAGTGCACAGCAGGAGCGAGAGGAGCGCAGGCGGAGGAGCAGCGAGCGAGCGGCGTCCGTGGGCCGCAGACGGCGACCCGCCCGAGAGGCGCGAGCGCGGACAGGAGAATCCGAAGCACACCGAGCCGCCGTGCGTCCACGAGTGATAGTGCGCGAGCGGCAAGTGCGATAGGTGGACGAGAGGCCCGAGCGGGATGAGCTGTCGACGCGACGGAACGAGGGCGAGGTCAAAGCGCGAAAGCGTGGTCCTCTTTGCTTGCTCGAGCCTGGCAGGCCCGTCTCTGCGCAGCTCTCGACGAACTCGGGCGAACGAGAATGTGCAGTGCGTCGAATAAGACAGGTCACGCGCGAGATACAGACTGCCGCTCCTCGAGGAACCCCTCGCTCCTCGCTCCTTGCTCCTCGCTCCTCGAGCCGTTCCCCCCCCTCTCACCGCTCAGAAGCCCCTTGGCCGGAACGTCGCCGGGCTGTCGAGCCGGCTGCCCTCGGACTCGCCGTACGCCGATGGCGAGTCGTGCGTCGGCGAGCCTTGGACCTCGGGGACGCTGAGCTGGCTCGGGCGGTAGTCGGCGGGAGAGGCAGCTGTGAATGTGCGAGGTTTGTCAGTACGTCCAGACACTGCTGTACTAGCACGTCGTCCCAGCCACTGCCGAGAGAACGTGCACAAGTGAAAACGAGCGACGCACCGGTCGGCGCGTAGGGCACGGTCCCGCCGTCGAACGAGCGCATCGACCTCGCCTTGAGCTCGTGATGCGGCTCAGTGACGACCGACCTCGCCTCGCTCTGGCGTTTGCGCTGGCGGATGATCCACAAGAGCGCGGCGAGCGCAAACAGGACGGCGAGGCCGACGCCGACGCCGACACCGGCCCCGATGGCGGTCGTGTTCGAGCCCGAGGATGAAGAAGACGTCGAGGTCGACGAGGCAGGAGAAGAAGTGAAGGACGAGACGGCCGAGGCCGTGGCAGCGGCAGTGCCGGGCTCGACCAAGGACCATCCCCAATCTGCTGCCGGTTCGGCTGTCGAGAAGTCGCTCGACCAGGTCAAGGCCGAGACGGCGTTGTCGGTCGCGTTCTCGACGACGTAGTAGTCGAGCTGGGAAAAGGCAGGAGTCAGTGCTGGAAGTGCGCGTCGAACGAGAAGGACCGCTCGGCCTGCTCGTCGAACGAGAGACTGGAAAAGGGACAAATGGACGCACCGTGACGCCATTCCCGACGACGTCCTCCTGCGTCTGCCCGAACAAGACCGTGTGCTGCTTGTTCTCGAGGCCCGACAGCGCGCATCGCGTGTGGTTCAGGCCGGCGGACTGTGCGCCGACGGGGCTGCCGAGCGTCGAGCCGCTGTACCACCGCCAGGGCTGCTCCTCGTCGAGCAGGGCGCAGTAGAAGCGGCCTTGTCGAGGGTTCCTGCGCGTCGAGAAGGTTGACGTGAGCGCGCTCGCCCGAGGAAGCGGACCTCGAGAGGAGGGGCGAGAGGACGGACCAGTCGCCCACGACCCAGAGCTTGGTGCCCGTGAACGTGATCGTCGCGTTGCCTGTGTGTGTGTCGGTGGTCAACTCCTGTGAAAGTGTGCGCGAGAGGAGGGGGAGGGAGAGACGAGGGACGCACAACCTGCGGCGAGCGACGTCTCGGACGACGCCGAGCACGAGTGGAACGTGCCGCCGAACCAGCTCGTTGCGTTGATCGCACCCGTGTCGCGCACGTAGGTCGTCCACTGCGCGGTCGCGAGAGAGGGCTCATCAGCCTCTGTTGCCGCCGCCGTCGAGAGGGAGGGCGAGGACGCACCGCGGTCGAGTACGAGACGGCGCTGTCCGTGTTGTCGTCAAAGTAGAGCAGCATGGCGCCGAGCAGCAGTGCTCGCGGGCAGTGGTGCGGTGGCGAGAGGGGAGGAAGCGAGACGAACAGCGAGCTCGAGCGCTGAATGGAGCGTCGGAGACTCCGCGCCGCACGCTCCTCCCTGTCGACCCCGACTGGCCGGACCTTTCTCGCACGTGCACCTCCTCCCCCTCGCCGGCGCCGTGAGAGCCGAGCGATCCCTCGGCGGGCGGTCGCACCTTTCTCTCGCTCTCTCTCTTGCGGCGCGTTGTCGAGGATGAACAGGTTGATGCAGGGATGGAGATGCGGGGAATAATACTCTGTCTAACGGACTGCGCGAGGGACGAAGAAGTCAGTCTGCGGATCTGCGAGAGGAGGGAGAGAGAGACAGGGACGCACCTCGCGCTCAGGCCTCCTCCTCCTCGACCGGTTCCTCGACCGCCGTCACGAGCCGGGCCCACTCGACCATCAACCTGTAGACGTACGTCTGCGCACGAGAGGAGAGAGAGTCAGTGAGGGCGCCAACGAGAGAGGGAGAGAGAGAGAGGCGGGCACACCTCCATGTCCTCCTTGCGCAAGTGCTGCTGGCGCCACTGGGTGCCAGCGTCGGCAATGTCCTTGAGCGCCTTGTCCGTGTCGAACGCCGAGCCGTCGGCATTGAGGGGCAGGTCCGGCATCGGGCTCGCGGGGCGCGACAGGACGGTCGGCTGGAGGCTCGACGTGCGGTTCTTGCCCCGCGCGCCGACGATCGAGGCCGGGTAGCCCTCGAAAAAGGTGACGAGGTTGTACAGCTCCGAGTAGGACGACGACAGCGGGATAAAGTGCTTCCTGCGAGCGGCGGGGCGCGAGGGAGGGTCAGTGCGGCTCGACGGTGCGACAAGGTCGTCGAGGGGGAGAAAGAGAAAGAGAGGAGAGGGGACGCACCAGGGCTGGGCCCACCCACGCCAGAACTCGCGCTGGATGCTCGACTTGACGACGGCGCTCTTGCTCTCCATGAGGGCCGGGAACCTCGGCGAGAAGCCAATCTCGTCAATGTCGAGCACGAGCTTGTGCTTCCACGCGTCGCTCATGGGCGCCGGCGGCTCGACGCGGTAGCCCAACGAGCGCAGGTACGAGCACTCGCCGAGCTGCGGGTCGCACGCCATGGCAATGTCGGTCGTCACCTTGTTGGCGATGTGGACGGGCACGGGCAGGGCCGACAGCTGGGCCGTCTTCGAGTCGAGCGCGACGAGGACCCGGGTCGCCGACGACGACGACGACGCGTCCTGGTTGGCCATCTTGACGAGGCGCTGCTTCTGGAACGACGAGCCGTGGCCCGGCGGCGTGTCGGCGCCGCGCGTCACCTTGCCGCGCCAGTACGCCGCGTCCTTCTTGAGCTCCCAGTCCATGTCGGTCGGGATCTTGGTGCGCCCTCGACGGTACTCGAGCTCGTACGTGAACTCGCTCGTCGGCTGCCAGTAGTGGTGCGACGGGATGAGGATGTCGGCGTAGCCCGACGGCTTGGACGGCGAAAAGACCGGGTACAGGTGCTCAATGCTGCGCTGGTCCGAGTAAAACGCCGAGTGGAGCGTGTGGAGCGACGGCGAGTCGCACACGTAGAAATCGGCGTCGAGGTCGTGGCTGAACGTCATCTCGCGCGTGACGGGCAGGACCGTCTGGCTCTTGATGCGCCGGGTCGACACGGCGTCGACCTTGTTGGTCGTGCGGCCCTGGACGACGAGCGAGCCGTGCGTCTCGGCGGACCGGACCGACTCAACAAGCCGGCGGGCGGCCGACTCGGTCGGGCACGAGCGGCGGTACGCCTCCCACACGTTCCCGTCGCGCTTCCACTCGGCGGCGAAACCCTTGAGCGACGGGCGATGCATCGAGTCGGTGGCGTCTGTGTGAGAGGGTCGAGTCAGTCGAGGTCGACGAGGGGCACGAGGAGGAGGAGGCGGGAGGAGGGAGGAAAGAGGGGAAACGGCGGAGACGCACTGGCGACGAGCTCCTCGCCCTCGAGGCCATAGTCGGACATGTAGACGCGGCGCTGCTGGCGAGGGAGGACCCGGCCCTCGGGCTTCTCGTTGATGGCGATGTCCATGTCGGGGAGGTCGTGCACGAACGAGGCGATCATCTCCTGGAACGCCTGCGCCGGGAGCCACTTGCCCGACTTTGAGTGGACCTGCGCCTGGCCGTTGCGGATCGAGACGATCGAGATGCCCGGGACGTGGGCGAGCTCTGCCGTGCGGCGCCGGAGCTCTTGGGGCGCGAGCTCGCGGAACGGCGCGAGGTCCTGCATGAGCTGGTCGTACTCGTCGACGAGCGAGTGGTTGCGGCCCTGGGTCGCGAACGCGAACCACTTGTCGAACCCGGGCGGCGGCGAGAGGCCGTACCGGCTCTTGTACGTGCGCGTCGCGCGGTCGAACGTGGTCGACTGGGCCGCGAGCTTCTTGTCCCAGCTCGTCGCGGCCGACTTGAGCAAGGGCAGGATCGGGTGCGGCGCCGGACTGCCGCCCTCGTACACCTGCATGAAGGACGACACCGACTGGGGCATGAAGCGCGCGACTTTGACGGCGTGGTGCTCGGGGATGAAGCTCATGCGCGCGAGGACGACGACGAGGCACAGGACGGCAAACACGGCGGCGACGAGCTTGAGGAGCGTGTTGACCGGCGACGCGACCTGCTTGTCCTTGAACTCGAACGTGCCCGGCGCCGTCGCGCGCAACAGGTCGTCGCCCTCGCCGTCTGGCGCCTCGAACCCTTGGCCGCCGTACCCGCCGTAGCCCGATGCACTCGGCCCGTCTGCGCCTGCGCCTGCGCCTGCGCCTCGGACAGGCGACCCGAGCCGGTCAGACGGGTCGAGGACGGGCGTGGTCGACGACAGGACGGGGACGGCAGAGTGATCGGGGCGGGTCGACGAGGCGGCGGGTGCGCCGTACGCGGGCGAGTCGGGCAGAGCTGGCAGCTCGTCCTTGCCGAGGCCGCTCATCGCAGGCGGGGTGCGAGAGAGGGCGGAGTGGGGAGGTCGAGGTCGAGGTCGGGAGGGGGGAGGTGGATGCGGTGCGGCGGGAGCGCGACGGCGGCGGTAGTGTGTGCTCTGGCGCGTCGAGCGCAGTGATGGGCTCGCTAGGAGCGGCCTTGGTGAAGCGTGCAGGTGCACTCGAGGTCGTAGAGGGAGAGCGTGAACGATCTGGACTCAGAGGCTCGACGCGCCGCCGGTTCCGGGATTTCCTGCGACAA
The DNA here is from genome assembly GCF_001329695.1 of Rhodotorula graminis WP1. NCBI lineage: Eukaryota > Fungi > Basidiomycota > Microbotryomycetes > Sporidiobolales > Sporidiobolaceae > Rhodotorula > Rhodotorula graminis. The sequence goes on from NW_017264934.1 coordinate 682,461, forward strand.
CTGCTCGTGGCGCAGGCCAGAGCGCTGTGCAAGGTCGTGTTCGTCGCTTGCGACACTCTCACGAGTCGATTGAGGCCGGCCCAGCAAACAAGGGAGAGTTTCACCTCATCACGTCGTCGCCAGCTCCGTCGCGAGGGCTTGGTCGCAACTCTGAGGGTCCCGCCCCGTCCTTTGCCTCTCGAGCTGCACGGTCGCCTGCACCATGGCCACTACCGATCACGCCCAGTACCACTTCGAGGCCGCGCGGCCGTCGCACTCGTTCACGACCCCGACCATTCCGACCGCGCCCTCGTCGCCTCAACCTCAGCTCGCAACTGCCACAAAGCGCCCTTCTGTCGTCCCACCCTGGATCCTCATCCTCGGATGGATCACCCTCTCGACCGCCGTCATCCTCCAGAGTGAGCCGGCCCCCGTCCTCTCCTCCTCGAAGTGGAGCGCCATGCTCACTACCCCTCCCCTCCCCTGCAGACCGCACCATCCTCGTCGAGCGCGGCTTCAACCACCCGATCACGCTCACGAGCCTCCACCTTCTGTTCCAGACCCTCGCGACCCGCGTCCTGCACCGCTCCACCACCCTCATCTCGGGCCCGGTCCCGCACGACGACTACGCCGCCGTCCCGCTCACCGAGCAGGGCGACGAGGCGCCCGAGGCGCCCGGTCGACACGCAGACGTCGAGCGGTGGAAGGCCAAGAGCGTCGAGATGGACTGGAGAACGTGGCGGCGCCAGATGTGCGTCCTCCCTCTCTCTCACGACGACGACGACGGACAGAGCTAACCTCCCTCGCCCACAGCCTGCCCATCGCCGTCCTCTTCTCGCTCTCGCTCGTCCTGAGCAACGTTGCCTACCTGTACTGCTCGGTCGCGTTTATCCACATCCTCAAGAGCTTTGCGCCCGTCGCCATCCTCCTCGCCGCGTTCGCGTTCCGCACCAAATCCTTCTCGTTGAGGCTCCTCGGCATCGTCGTCGTCATCTCGCTCGGCGGTGCGTCTGCGTCTTCCCCTCTCTCGGGGGCGAGCGAGCAAGGGACGAGCACGCTCAGGAGGGCACTGACTCGCCCGCGCCCGAGAGAGGGGAAGACGCAGACGCACCGCCGAGCGAGATGACGACGACGATGCCGAGGAGCCTCAACGAGAAGGATTTGGTGCGGAACGCGAACGCGGCGAGGAGGATGGCGACGGGCGCAAAGCTCTTGAGGATGTGGAT